>NC_042615.1:376063208-376261081 GCF_901001135.1 Rhinatrema bivittatum | reverse complement strand
AAGATAGCATGGAGGCAGCAGGATCATGACAGGAGAAACATCATCAGGAGGCAGGAGGAGGATGAAAAAGACACCAGCAACATGATGAGATGAGACACCAGCAGCATGATGAGATAAGACACCAGTAGCATGATGAGATGAGGCACCAGCAGACTATAGCATGGAGATAGGACTACAGGTAGAGCATAGAGGAAGGCATAAAAAGAAGAAGGAGGTCAACACTGGCAGATACTAGACCAACATTAGCAGGCCATCACAGGGACCTTTAGGCAGGACAGGCCCACCATACCTCCATCTAGCCAGCACATGGACTTTTCAGGCAAGATGGGCCTAGTTTTCTATCTGAAACAGGGATTTTTCAGACAGGACAGGCCTGGCTCTGTCTCAAGTGGCAGTGAAGGGAAAATATCATGCCTGAATCACATGATGCCTTCTCTCTGCTCCTTTTCATACTGCTCCATCAACATATTACCTGCATAATAGTCTGCCATATCTGGCTCTTGGCAGCACTGGAGGGTTATGCAGCCTGCTTCCAAAAGAGCATGTTGTAGTTCTCCAGGACCCCAGTGATGAGCTTCTCATTCTCTTCAATGCTGAACTTGTATGCACGGAACCATAGATTAGCTGCTGCCTGAGGATTGGGTTGCTACTTCCACTTCCGGAGAGGTGGTGTCACTTTCCTGACTTTCAATCTCACGCCCTGCTCCTCTT
The DNA here is from genome assembly GCF_901001135.1 of Rhinatrema bivittatum. Taxonomy (NCBI): domain Eukaryota; kingdom Metazoa; phylum Chordata; class Amphibia; order Gymnophiona; family Rhinatrematidae; genus Rhinatrema; species Rhinatrema bivittatum. The sequence goes on along the minus strand of NC_042615.1, from coordinate 376,260,370 downwards.
CCTTTCCTTCCAACTGCACCTACCTTGAAAATTCCCCCAAGGTCTGTCATTTCTCTCTCTAGCCCTACCCTCATGTCCTCCTCCCGCAACAGTCTCCTGCCTAGACCCCTCCCCCTACTTCATCCTCCTCCTCTCCCTTCCTTCTTCCATGGCTCTAACTCCTACTCCTCCTGCTCCTACCACTCTGTCCCTACCACTCCTGCTCTCTCCTTATCTCCTCCCACCTCTCCTTCCACCTCCTCTCCCTCCTCTCCTCACAGCTCTCTGCCCTAACTCCATGCACACACCATCCATGCTCCATTCTCACACTCATTCACGCCTCTCTTCCACTTTCTAAACAGAAAAGGACACACAGACAAACAAGACAAACACACACAAACTGTCACTCTTCTTTCGCACGCAGATAAATACAATAGATAAAGGGTAAGGAGAACAGATGACAAACAAAAACTAGACAACTCAAGTGGATAATCAATAAAGAACTCCTCTAACCAAACTTCTATCTCCAACACCAGCACCAAAATCCTCTCCTCTCTCTACTAACACATCCTCAAAGAGGCAGCTGCAAGAAGCAAGTATATATTCAAACCAAAAAATATCAGGCAATGTGTAAACTGATGTGCATGTGATACATGAAATGCCATGTGATGTGTCAAAGCATCGCATGACGCAACAGAGTATCAAGTAATGCGATATTTAAGAATACAATGTTCTATTTCGGAAATTACCCTAACCACACCCATTTTTATCACAGGATGTTAATGTGTGATATTTCTTATAGTTTTATGGTGACTTGATGCATCTAGGGTACTTTGTTAACTGATTTACTGATTGCATATACTTGGCTGTATATTCTCTATCATTCACTTGCTAAGAAGACCATTGTGAATTCTGTGCTGAAGAAATTTATGTAGAAGTTTTGTATGAGTATCTGTACTGCCTTTTCTGATTGTTGAAATATGTGTTGGAATAATAGTTTGTGTTTTGCAGACATGCTCTGGAAGATTTGGAAAAAAAGGCTCTTTCTTTAAGTGCTAGCATATAGAAGTAACAACTTGACCTTGAATTCATGTGTTTATATGTCTGCAGATAAGTGTTATTTTGCTGCATCTTTTGCCGTGAGAAAGCCACGAGGTAAAAAAAAAAAAAAGGCCCTTTGTCAAGGACTGGCACTTTTATTGGACTTTGAGTGTACTCATATATCTGTTTTTCTGATTATATTTTTTTGAAGACAATGAAGTTTTGTTGAGAATGCTTAGAAATGGTGTTTTTCAAAAATTTGAGGAAATTAATAACTTTAAAAACTTACATATTTTGATTAAATAAAAGCTTTCTTTTTCAGTGTTTTCAATGACAGATTATGACAGTAACTTTCAAAAGGGCGCATGGGTGCACATTGAAGTGTGCACATTGTTTATTTATTTATTTAGAAACTTTCCTATACCATCGTTAAGTTAAATAACCATCACAATGGTTTACAGAAGGGCACGATAAAGAGAAATATGGGTGGTATAGATTACAAATTAATCATGTGCCATCATAGTATGGTAACAATTTAATAAAACTAAGGGGTAGTTTCAGAGCCCTGCTCGCCTAAATCCGCCCAAAACCGGGCGGATTTAGGCGAGCAGGGCCCTGCGCGCCGGGAAGCCTATTTTACATAGGCCTCCCGGCGCGCGCAGAGCCCCGGGACTCGCGTACGTCCGGGGTTCTCGGAGGGGGGCGTGTCGGGGGGCGGGGCCGGAGCGTGCGGCGTTGCGGGGCGTGTCGGCAGCGTTTTGGGGCGGGTACGGGGCGTGGCTACGGCCCGGGGGCGTGGCCGCGCCCTCCGTACCCGCCCCCAGGTCGCGGCCCGGCGCGCAGCAGGCCCGCTGGCGCGCGGGATTTACGTCTCCCTCCGGGAGGCGTAAATCCCCCGACAAAGGTAAGGGGGGGGTGTAGACAGGGCCGGGTGGGTGGGTTAGGTAGGGGAAGGGAGGGTAAGGGGAGGGGGAGGGCAAAGGAAAGTTCCCTCCGAGGCCGCTCCGATTTCGGAGCGGCCTTGGAGGGAACGGGGGAGGCAGCGCGGCTCGGCGCGCGCAGGCTATACAAAATCGATAGCTTTGCGCGCGCCGATCCAGGATTTTAGTGGATACGCGCGGCTCCGCGCGTATCTACTAAAATCCAGCGTACTTTGCTTGAGTCTGATGCGCAAGCAAAAGTAGGCTGATCGCGCTTCTTTTAAAATCTACCCCTAAGTGTGTAAGTTAATCCTGATTGTTAGGAACAAATTAGGTGGTTTGATTTTAACACTAATATGCTTTTGTAGGTTACTAATAACTTCTAGCTTGGTGCATCCTTGTCTATCAACTATTTTTCTCCTTCTCTTATCTTTATAAAAATGCTTGTTTAAAAAGCCAGGTTTTCAGATTAGTTTGAATAATTTCAAATTTCTCTGTAGTCTTATTTCAAGTGGCATGTTGTTCCATAGTACAGGACCAGCCAGTGAGATGTGCAGATTTGACAGAGGGGACAGTTAGTAGAGCACCCAAGGATGCATTAAAATAACGTGCACATACGTATGTTATAAAATAACCTTGGTGCGCATAAGTGTGCACCTAACTTCACAAGTAGATATATCCAACTGTGCAAATTGGGTTTCAGCTGTGTAAGTGCCAATGGCACCGATAGCCCCTGTGACATGGTAAGGGCAAAGGGCCATTGGTGCCATTTTGATTACTGGCAGCTGATGCCCCGAGAGCTGAAGATTGCTCCTGGACCACCAGGGAATTTTGGCAAGTTTTGGGGGGTCTAGAGGGTTGCAATTAATTAAATTTGAAGGGTTGGGGTAGGTTTGGGTTTTTTCTTTTATACCCCCATTGTAATTCAATTTGAAGGGTTGGGGACGGATTTCATGCTTCCCACAGCGGGCTGATAAAGAAGGCCGAACTGAAAGGTTCGGCTGAATCACATCTCTAGAACATGATCAGTTTGATGATTTCTTATAGAGGAGGATATGGATTAACATGAGAACGTTATACTGAATGTGATAAGAAATATGGAGCCAGTGTAAAGAACAAAGAATAGGAGTTATGTTATCGCAATATTTTGCATGTACCAAAATACATGTGGCAGTGCTTTGAATCAATTGCAGGGACAAATAGCATTGGATGGAAGTCCTAGATATAACGAATTGCAGTAATCAAGCCCTGTGAGAATAAAGGCTTGTAATACTGTACGGAAATCATGTAGGTATAATAATGGCCTAAGATGTTTTAAGAGATGAATCTTAAAAATGAAGTTTTTATCAAGGAGGAAAATATTGTGAGACATGGATAAGGCCGAGTCAAGAATGACTAAAAGATTATAGGCTTTCGTGGTGATGGGAATGGAGTATGTGTCAAAAAGGAGGAGATGAGTAGGAGGCCGGCATGACAATTGTGGAATAGTGGACAAGTGTAAAATATCAGTTTTTGAAGGATTAAGTTTCAAGCAGTTATGGTTTAGCCAAATATTAACAGAACTAATACAAAGTTTCACAAAAGATATCATGTGAGACCAGGAGATGTTGTAGGGAACAAAGAATTGAATGTCATTTGCATAGATTTTGAAATCTACGCCTAAACCTGCCAAAAGGTGACAGAGAGGAAGAAGGTAAATGTTAAACAGAATAGCTGAAAGTTATGAACCTTGAGGAATGCCTCAAGAAATGGTGTACCAATAGGAGTTATATCAGCCTATGTTTTTGTTGTGGACAGTTGGACAGGAATGACCTAAACCAATTAAGTACTAAACCAGTTATGCCAATTGATTGAAGACCTGATAGCAAAATTCAATGGTCGAGTGTATCAAATGTAGCTGAAATGTCTAATAGTGCCATCAGACTGCCTCAAAAAAAAAAAGCCAGAATTCCCACCCTGGACCCTCTTACCCTGTATTTGAAATATAATTGAAAATTCCTTCACGAGGAAGAAGCAATCGTGGATTGTGATATTGCTACTTTTCAAAAACTACACCATTATAATGTGAAGCTACAAATGATCTGATTGTAGAGCTAAATTAGAAATGGCTCCAGCATTCTGAGTTCAATGTCATTGTTAAATTTTGTTCTACAAAATCGCACCAGCCTGAGACTGGCCACTGGCCAGCATTCTTTTGTATAGTTAAAATTAACAATTACACTGGTATTGGTCTGCTGGTGTCATTTCCAATAGTTGCAGCAGAAAGACAGGAGAGACTAGGATTTCTCCTGCCTCATGAAATCATTTTTAACTACCAGTTAAGAGGGTTTAAGAGTTGAAGAGCCCAGTAATGAATTTTATTTTGCTCTGGATTCCACATATTTTTAGTTTTATTTTTTATTTTGTTTGTCTTTTCATTTGAAAGAAACAATCAAGAACAGAAAATGAAAAAAAAAATACAATAAAAACAAAATGAAATAAAAAATGTCTATGCAACCCCTAAGTTATTTATTCTCAGAACTCTGAGGCTGAGACTTTTAAAATCTACAAACCCACTGGCAGTGGAATGGAAATACTAAAATAATCGTCAAAGGCATTCTATTCATTTGGTTTAGGACTTTTAGTCATGCTTGACAAGGATTAAGAGATTGATGGAATCTGTACTTCATAGCAAACATTTCAAGTTATCACAGCCCATTTTGTACTAGCAGACTTTATGATGTCCAAAATAAAATCTGAATATATATTTCTATGTCCCAAGAGACCTTTCAGAAGATCTACCACCACTTCAAAAGCAAAAGTGGAATGTGATATTGCTACTTTTCAGAAACTACACCATTATAATGTGAACTACAATGACCTGATTGTAAGCTAAATTTCAAAGAATTGGAGGACTGCGCTAGTGGTTAGAGCAATGGGCTGCATGGTAGGGAAGTCAGGGTTCAATAACTCACTGATGTTGTCTGTTACCTTGGGCAAGTCACTTTACCCTCTATTATCTTAGGTAAAAACTGAGAGGGATATTTACTGAAGGGAGGTTCCCACAGCAATTTTCCTCTCCCATGAATAAATATTGCAGCTGCTCCCTGTGTTTTTTGTCTTCCAGAAAAACTCTATGAGAAAAAATATCAACGGCAAACACAGGACCATCATCAAAAAGGACCAGCAGTGGCCCAAAACTCTCCCCATCTCCAACCATGTAATATACACCCCCAGGAGTCTGAGTACACCCCTGTCCACAGCCCCATTGAGGTGGCTTAAAAGTTAAAAAAAAGAATTAAAAATCAATCTTTTACAACCCTCTCCTCTTTCAAATACAACTCACCCTCCCCCCCCCCCCCAACTGGGATTCAACACCCCATAGGAGCCATCCTATGGGTACCCATCCTATTGGGTACTTGCCAGGTTCTTTGGGTACTTGGTTGCAGTCTGGGAAGCTGCGGTTCGAGAGTGGACCCTTGAGCCGAACCACCCTGGGTAGAGTAGCTCGGGAGGCGGAGCCACAGGCACAGATCTTCACCCGGGAACCAGGAACCCCCCCAGGAGGAGCCCGTAGGGTCCTGGAGCCTTGGGACTTAGGAGATACACGTAGGGATCTTCACCTGGAACTGGGAACCCCCAGGAGGAGCCCGTAGGGTCCCAGAACCTTGGGACTTGAGAGTGCTGATAAGCTCTTCACCCAGGAACCGGAACCCCCCAGGAGGAGCCCGTAGGGTCTCAGTCCTTGGGACTTATGCACAGTGTCAGTCTCTAGGAAGGCCTGGGCAAGGAGTAGACACAGAGTCCAGCAGCAAGAGCCAATAGGCCAGGGAGCACAGAGCAAGCGGGAGCAGGGTCAGAGTCAGTAATGTCTTGAATGGAACTTGCAGGGTGCAATATGGGAGCCAGCAGCGAGGAGGCTGAGCCAGGCAGGAACGAGAAGGTAACAAGGCCCAAGACAGTCTGGCAGCAGTTCCAGCCCAGGCCTGCGTAGGACGCTGTCTGGAGGCAGGAGCACAGCAGCTGCGGCAGAGAAGCTGTGGACTGAGGCAGGCGGCAGGCAGTGGCCGAGTCAGGAACGAGCAGAGGTCGGTGGCTGGCGGCAGGCAGAAGCAGAGTCAGGAACGAGCAGAGGCCGGGGCTGAAGCAGAACAACGGAAGTGCAACTAAGAACTACACACTGTAGCGACCCTCGTTGCAAGGCAATGAGAGGACTGAAGAACGCCGGTTATATCGGGCTTGGGGCGTGGCGTGGCCAGCTCAGCGGGTCAGGCTTCCGGTGAGCGTACGTCCATAACGCGCGTCCCCACGTGCGCGCGGGGCGGTAGCGAGACAGCCCAGCAATGGCGGACGCCCTGAATACTCAGCAGAGCCGCGGAGGCGGCGTTCCCGGCCTCGGAGGTGAGCCCCGATTACAGCCAGTAAGGGGGAAGCGGTGGAGACCGCAACAACTTGCCAGGTTCTCATGGCCTGGATTGGCCACTGTTGGAAACAGGATGCTGGGCTTGATGGACCCTTGGTCTGACCCAGTATGGCATTTTCTTATGTTCTTATGTACCCTTCCACCCCACCCTCAGATTTCCCCTTCCTAGAGATATCCCAGGCAGTCTAGTGAGTATCTCTTGGGTCTAGTGGTGCCCATAGCACCTCTTATTGTTGCGGAGTTGGACCCTTAGCCAATACTAGCCCTCGTTCCCCGCAGGTTGAGTCCTTGGGTAGCGGATCCGGCTGGTCTTAGGCGGGCCTCTGCATGGTTGATCCTGAGGAAGATGTTCAGAACAGGAAGCCAGGAAGCAGCAGAGACACAGAGTCTGAAGGAGCTGAGATCAGGACAGGGCCTGGTTCCAGAAGCCAGGCAGGCTGAGGCAGGTTAGAGCACGAGGACAAGTTAAGTCTGGGTTTATAAGTGGCAGAAGCCTAAAAGAGGCCAAGTCCAAGTAAACTGCTAGAGGCAGAGTCAGATTCAAGCTGGAGTCAGGACAGGGGGCTGGAGACTTACTGGCTGGAGTCAGGGCAGGCGGCTGGAGACAAGGTCGAGTACAGGCTGAAGTCAGGGCAGATGGCTGGAGACAAGGTCGAGTACAGGCCGAAGTCAGGGCAGGCAGCTGGAGACAGGGTCGAGTACAGGCTGAAATCAGAGCAGGTGGCTGGAGACAAGGTCGAGTACAGGCTGAAGTCAGAGCAGGCGGCTGGAGACAAGGTCGAGAAATGAGGACAGGTCCTAGCCAGGAATCCATCTAAAGCGTGATCAAAACGAGCAAGGATCAAAGCCAGGAATCCATCCAAAAGCGTAGTCAGGAGAAGCAAGGTAATCAGGAACAGGTAACATGTACTGGAACTCAAGAACTGGAAACAGGAGCGCAGGACTGGAACAAACGAGCACAGGAACAGGAACAGGAACGAAGGAGTAGCAATTAAGCACATGACAAACGTGGAGACCTGTTGCTATGGCGAAGACCAAGTGGCGAGGCCTGCCTTAAATAGCAGGGCCTGGCGACATCATCATCCAGGGCCACAGGAAGGTTTCCTGCCACGGCCCCTTTAAAGTCAGGAAGGGCATGGGCACACCTAAGGCAAATGGTGGAGATTACATGTTGGCAGCGTCTCCCCTACTCGCACGTGGGGAGACCTGACTGGAACAAGAGGAGGCCACGGAGCAGCCGGAGGAACCTGGGGAACTGGTAGGAGCATGGGTGCGTAGGCGGCTGCCTACTGCTGCTAAAGAAGAAGGACCAGGTCCAGCACCCGGGCGCCGGGGGTGAGTAGGGCCAGTCGTGGGCCTGCCGTGGCTAGGACACACAACACCCCCCCCCCCTTTACGCCCCCCTCTTGGAGGTCTGGGTTTGCTCAGATGGGGTGATGGAAACACTGGAGAAAACCTTCATCCAGGATATTATACACTGGTTCCCAGGAAGTTTCTTTGGGGCCATACCCCTCCCAAGAAAGGAGGTATCCCAGTGATGGCCTCTCCTCTGGATGTTTAGAACATCTTGGACTCGGTAGATTGTGTCAGTCTCCGAGATGACTTGAGAAGGTTCGGGAGCCCTACGCAAAGGCCAAGAGAATACTAGAGGCTTAAGTAACGAGACATGGAATGCATTATGTATTCCCAGCATGGGTGGCAGATGAAGCTGGTAGGTCACTGAGCCAAAGTGTCGAGTGACCGGGAAAGGCCCGATGTACCTGGGAGCGAACTGCTGAGAGGGAAGCTTCAAACGAATATGGCAGTTGCTTAGACATACTCTATCACCCGGTTGAAATTCTGGGGCAGGTCTGTGCAGGGCATCTGAGGACTTCTTGGTACGTGCAGCTGTTTGGCGCAATTGTTCATTCATGCAGATCCAAAGGGCCTGAATGGTGTCCGCAGTTGCCTGAGCTGCTGGAGAAGGCACTGAGAGAGGAACTGGAAAAGGAGGCCGTGGCTGTCTGCTGTACACTAGAGAGAAAGGAGAGACTCCTGTGGCTGCTGCAATGTGTGAATTATGAGAAATTTGGCCCTTGGGAGTAGTTGAGCACAGTTGTCTTGCTGGTCGTTGGTGTAAGCACAAAGAAAGCACTTGAGTGAACGGTTCATCTGCTCAGCTTGGCCATTAGCCTGAGGATGGTAGGCAGTGGTCAGGCTGATGGAAATCCCAAATTTCCTACACAATGAGCACCAGTAGCAGGCGATGAACTGAGGCCCTCTGTGAGAGGCAATGCTACAGGTAGACCATGGAGGCAGAAGATGTGGAGGAAGAATGGATGTACGAGTTCAGGTGCTGAAGGTAAAGCGGGTCGTGGCATTAAATAAGCCATCTTGGTGAACCTGTCCATGATTACCCAGATGACAGTGTTCCCCTTAGACACCAGAAGGTCCACCACAAAATTGGTGGACAAGTGAGTACAAGGTTCTTCGGGAGTAGGCAGAACTTGTAGTAGGCCCCAAGGTCGAACCACCGGAGGCTTTTGCTGGGCGCATGTAGGACAAGAGTCTATGTACACGCATGTATTGTAAGACATGGTGGACCACCAATAGTAGCGCTGTAAGAGGGACAAAGTCCTAGCGCATCCAGGATGGCCAGCTACTTTGGAATTGTGTGCTCACTGTAGCACCTTTTCACAAAGCTTGCAGGGCACCACCATTTCCCCCGCTGGTACAGTCACAGTGGCAGACAGAAAGAAGCGAGCAGGATCAATTATGTGATAAGGCTCTTCTTGGGAGTCTTCAGGCTCGAAGGAATGAGACAAGGCATCAGCCTGGAGGTTCTTCTCGGCAGGATGGTTTCAAAGGTCGAAGTCAAATTGAGTGAAGAATAACGCCCAATGGGCCTGGGGATCTTTTAAACGCTGGGCATGCCAGAGATACTCAAGGTTCTTATGATCAGTGAAGATTGTAAATCAATATTGGGTGCCCTCCAGCCAAGGGGACCATTCGTCAAGAGCGAGCTTAATTGCAAGGAGTTCTCAATCCCCGATGCTATAATTTTGCTCCGCGGGGGAGAACTTGTAGGAGTAGAAGCAGCAAGGATGCAGAACCCCTTTTGGGGAATGCTGGCTCAGCACCCCCTAGCTCCAATGGCAGAGGCATCCACTTCAACAATGAAGGGGCGGTTCGGGTCTGAGTGACATAAGCAGGGCCCCAACAAGAAAGCATCCTTCAGGGCTTGGAAGGTAGTAATTGCCTCTGGAGTCCAATTCCTCGTATCACTGCCCTTATGGGTAAGGGATGTAAGAGGTGCAGCGACCAGGGAATAATTGACTATGAAATGGCGGTAGTAGTTGGTAAAACCAAGGAACCGCTGGAGTGCTCGGAGGCCCATGGGTCGGGGCAGTCTTGGATGCTTCGTAGCTTACTGGGATCCATAGAGAAGCCATGTTGGGAAATGATGTAGCTTTAGAAGGGTTGGCTCTGCTTCTCAAACAAGCACTTGTCGAGCATGGCAAACAGGTGGTTCTCCCGCAGGCGCTGCAGCACGTGTGGACATCCGAACGATGGGTGGTGAGATCCTTCAAAAAGATAAGAATGTCATCTAGATAGCTGATGACCTTCTCATAAAGGAGGTCATAGAAGATTTTGTTTATCATGTGTTGGAACACCTCAGGAGCATTACAAACTCCAAATGGCATCACAAGGTATTTGTAATGTCCATCCCTGGAATTAAATGCTGTTTTTCAGTCATCCTCGGGATGGATATGAACCAAGTTGTAGGCACCTTGCAAGTCCAGCTTGGTAAAGATGGTCACTCCTTGGAGGTGATCAAATAATTAATTGATCAAAGCCAGAGGATACTTGTCCTTGTTGGTGATGGCATTCAAGCCATGATAGTCTATGCATGATCGTAATGACCCATCCTTCTTGGTGATAAAGAAGAAACCTGCACCAGCAGGCGAGGTGGAGGGACGGATAAACCTTTAGCAAGGTTTCATGGATGTAGTCCGACATAGCTCGGGTCTCTGGTACAGGCAAATGATAAGTTCTGCCCCTAGGAGGTGTAGTACCTGGCAGAAGATCGATGGGGCAGTCATACTCACGATGAGGTGGAAGGATATCAGCCTTCTGTTTTGAAAACACATCCCCAAAGTCTGCATATGGCGCAGGAAGGCCTGAGACAGTAACCGCTAGCAGGATCACTGAAGGCAGTTCTATTCTCCTGAGGCAAGTGTGATGACAGGCAGGGCTCCATTCGGCGAGTTGTAGGGTCTACCATTCAAAGTGGGGTGATTGGCGCTGAAGCCATGGTAACCCTAGCACTACTGGATGGATAGATTTATCCAGGATGAAAAACTCTACCTCCTCCTCATGCAAAGTTCCAGTGAGGAGGTGGACAGCCATGGTGACTTGGGAAATTCTTCCCGGTAGTGGGTTGCTGTGGATGGAGGCAATGAGTAGTGGTTTCTCAGGACGGGTAGAGATACCTAGGAGTTGGACCAAACCCATCACAAGAAAGTTCCTGCCGGCTCCTGAATCAACTAAGGCCAAGGTGGGGAAGGAGCAGGAATTCCAGGTCAAGGTAACTGGTAAAGTTAACTGGGGGGCCAGAGTTGTAGCACCCAAGTTCAAGACCCTACTGAACTTAGGCCATAGAGTTTCCCGAATGGATGGGGCAAGACGAGAGGTGGTGTCCTGCAGCTCCGCAATACAGGCACAGACCCAAATGCCTCTGCCTAAGAATCTCTTTGGGTGTAGGTGTCCGTGCCCCAGCTTCATGTGTTCTTCTTGGTGGATGGTGGGACTTTTCTGGATGTGGGGCTTTCCGCTGGTGGAGAGCAGGAAGGTTCAGCAGCGGGGTGCTGGGTTACCCACACCTCCCAGTGGCACTCCTGGCGGCGATGGTCTATGCGACCTGCAAGGTTGATGAGGTCTTCAAGGGAGGAGGGTAGTTCATGGGCTGCAAGTTCATCGCGACAGGCCATCTAGGTAAATGGCTCAGAGGCAGTCCTCCTGCCAGCCCAACTCCTTAGCGATAGTCCGGAATTCAGTGGTGTATTCATTGAGTGCTCGGTGACCTTGCTGCAAATGTCACTGTAGCCTACCGCCCTGGATCATCAAAGGTCCAACGAAAGGTAGTCATGAAGCATGATAGTTCCTGAAGAAGAGAGTCCACACGTTCCCACAAGGGCGATGCCCATGCTAACGCCTTGTCCACTAGGTGTGACAGAATAAAGGTTACCTTTGTGAGGTCGTCCTGGAAGATGAAAGGCTACAGAGCAAACTGCATGTAGCATTGATTGATGAAGCCTCTGCAGAGTTTCGGGTCCCCATTGAAACGGAGTGGAGTGGGCAGGGCAAGCAGAGCTCTGGCTGGAGTAGCCAGTGCCTGAGAACTGAGTGATGTGGTCGTAGAAGCCGTGGAACCAGCATGAGAGTCCAAACGGGCGTTGAGGTGTTCAATGGAGGTAGCAAACGCCTCCAAGAACCGCTGCTGTTCCTGGATTTTCAGGCCAGACCTGGAATGGCCTGGAGAGTGGATGGCTCTGCCGAGTCCATGGCCTTGGCAATCTGCTGTGGAGGTGGACCCTTGGCCCAAGGTGGAGTAGATGTCCCTCACGTGTCCCCACTGTCAGAAGGCGGAGCAGACCAGAAAGCGAATGTGGACTAGAGCTTTGTCACTACCAGCCCTCGTTCCCCGCAGGTTGAGCCCTTGGGTACCGGGGCCAGCTGGTCTTAGGCAGGCCTCCGAATGGTTGATCCCAAGGAAGATGTTCAAGATGGAGCCGGGAAGCAGCAGAGACAGGGAAGCTGAGTTCAGGACAGGGCCTGGTTCCAGAAGCCCGGATCAGACAGGCTGAGGCAGGCTAGAATATGAGGACAAGTTAAGTCCAGGCTTATAATTAGGCAGAAGCCTAAAAGAGGCCAAGTTCAATGAAACTGCTAGAGGCAGAGTTGGGTTCAAGCTGGAGTCAGGACAGGCGGTTGGATACGAAGTCGAGTATTGGCTGGAGTCAGGGCAGATGGCTGGAGACAAGATCGAGTACAGGCTGAAGTCAGGGCAGGTGGCTGAAGACAAGGTTGAGTACAGGCTGAAGTCAGGGCAGGCAGTTGGAGACAAGGTTGAGGTATGAGCACCGGTCAGAGCCAGGAATCCGTCCAAAAGCGTAGTCAGGAGAAACAAGGGTCAAAGCCAGGAATCCATCCAAGGTAATCAGGAACAGGTAACAGGTACTGGAACTCAGGAACTGGAATCAGGAACGTAGGACAGGAACAAACAAGCACAGGAACAGGAACAGGAACAGGAACGAAGGAGTAGCAACTAAGCACACAACAAATGTGGAGACCTATTGCCAAGGCAAACACCAAGTTTCGGGGCCTGCCTTAAATAGCAAGGCCCAGCGACATCATCAACCGGGACCACGGGAATATTTCCCTCCACGGCCCCTTTAAAGTCAGGAAGTGCACGCACATAATCTCAGGCAAATGGCTGAGATTACGGGGTGGCAGCGTTTCCCTATGCACATGTGGGCAGACCCAACTGGAACCGGAAGAGGCCACAGAGAAGCCGGAGGAACCTGGAGAAGTGGTAGGAGTGCTGGTGCATAGGCAGGTGCCATAACGCTGCTAAAGAAGAAGGACCAGGTCTGGTACCAGGGCGCTGGGGGTGAGTAGGGCCGGTTGTGGGCCTGCCGCGGCTGAGACATGCAATATTTATGCTGCGGGTCAATCAATACCATGTTTCAAAATTGTGTTGGCTGGCCTTTGCCCCATCACATGATATGTATACCTCTTGGTCCTGGAACGCCCCCTAGACCACTTCTTTTTTGCACACTTAAATGTGTGCATGAAAAAAAAATATGCATATACTTTCAAGAGTTCATATTAAATCATTGAGCGGCTAGATAAGTTAGCCAGATACACCTATCTAGCTAATTTAATTGGAATATTCCACAGCACAATAGCACCACTAAATATACCCAGCTATCATAAAATTTAGCCAGATAGGTATAACCAGCTAACTTTAGACCTGCCTGCAGTGTGGCCAGTTAGCTGGTTAGATTCATGGCTAAGTCCGATTATTGGAGTTAGTTGGTTAATCTAGCCAGCTAACTCCGCTCCTCCCCAGAACACCTACTGTCTGCCCCAGGAATGCCCCTGACATTTTGGACTAAAGTTTAGCTGAATAAGTCAATGAATATCGTGGCTAAGCCATTTAGATGGATAACTTTTCAGGTATCTGTCTAAATAGTTTTTTAATATCTACCTATTATGGATTTGGTGCTGGGGAAGGGTGGTGGACACCACCTCCAGAGTGGAACAGGATGGCATGATGGGCTTGGGCTAGATTTGGGCAGTCCCGTGAGGCTGAAGCAAGGGACAATGTGCAGGCAGTGCTGAAGTACAGGAATGGCGTAAAGGCTGGGCTAGAGCTTAGGAACGGAGAGTAGCTGGGCTGAAGTTCAGGAATGGAGTACAGGCAGGACTGGAACACAGGAATGAACTGGAGCTGCTTAGAAGTAAGAGTGAAATGGAACACAGAAACAAACTGGAGCTGAGTGGAGCTAAGAGTGTATTGGAACACAGGAACAGAGTGCAACAGAAGAATGAAACAGAAGAATGAAAAAGGAAAAGGTAGGGGGAAAGGACAGGGGAGGTAGGGGAAGGGAAGGGAAGGTGTGGGTGGGGGGGTAGTGAAGTTCCCTCCGAGGCCGCTTCGAGTAGGGGAAGGCAGCGTGGCTCGAAGCGGGCTGGCATGCGTACCTTTTAAAATCTACCCCAAAATCGGGGGTTGGCGTGCGCAAAGGGGTGCACCAATTGTGCTCCTTGCACGTCCCGAGCCTTCTCCGAACCGTGCTGGCCTTCCCCCATTCCCTCCCACCCACCACCCACCTTCCCTTCCCTACCTCCCCCGTCCTTTCCCTCCTACCTTTTCCTTTTTCATTCTTCTGTTGCAAAACTGCCGGCGCACGATCCCTGGCACAGTGGCAAAATGGCCGCTGTGCCTAGAGCCCTCTGAGCCCGCCCCCTGTCCCCGGACCACCCCACCCATGTCTCGTCCCTTCCCACCCCTTTAGTAAAGCCCCGGGACTTACACGCATCCTGGGCTTTATGCGCATCGCGGGCCTTTTGAAAATAGGTTCTGGCGCATGCAACCTTTGAAAATCCTGCCCATAGCGTATAATATTTGCAAAATAGCATGTGCTAAAATAGAAAATGAAAATGGAAGGAAAATGAATTTCATTGGTGAGTTTGTCATTTGAAACAACACAAAATGAAATAGCCTGTTTTGTTATGTCATTTTACAACAAATTCACATTCCTATTTGCAAAGTTGGAAAAAAATACCTGAGGAAACAGACTGAAGGGTCAGGAATAAGCAAAATTTGAAAACTGCTGCCAGGTCAAAGTCAAATCCAAGAAGTTGGTGCATAAGGATGAGTCAAGGAAAAGCTAACCGACACAAGAACAGACAAAAGCCAAGAGCAAATAAAGAAAAACTATGAAAAGAAAGTAGCTGGGAAAGTAAGATCTCTGGAGCAGGTGCAGAAAAGAAGGACACGGTGAGCTTTTTGAACTAGCAAAAATCCATACCAGAAACAAAAAATAACTGAGAGACTAGAACACCACCATTTGTCCCAAATTGTTGGGGTCAAGGCCATGCTAGATAATGGACTTTCAGGATAATGAATGTTTTCTGATATAAGAATGTCAAATAAAAGGAGTTTTCTGGATAATGGAACATATGACTCCAATCAATTTTCAGGGTAATTTTTCAGATAAAGATTATTCTCAGGGACCACAATTCTTTCTGGATTTTGGAGAGTTTTCAGTTATAGATCTTTGGATAAATAAATATTAGAGATGTGAATCGTAGTGCCCGATCGTTTTAACGATCAGGTTCGGATGGTGAGAGAAAAAAATCGGATCGTTAGAGATGTGAATTGGAATCGGTTCCGATTCCAATTTACATTGTTAATTTTTTAGTGAGGCCTGAGCAGATAAAAAAAAACCACCTCGACCCTTTACAAATGACCCCTTTGCTCTCCCACCCTCCCTATCGCCTTTGCCCTCACTATGTCACAGGGAGCGACCGTCGCTCCCTGTGACATAGTGAGGGCAAAGGCGATCGGCGCCATTTTGAAACCTCCAGCACCGGCACCGGCACCCGAGGGTATGATTGAAGGGATGGCTCCTGGACCCCCCGCTAGACCACCAGGTACATGTAAAAGGTTTTTTTTGGGGGGGTCGGCAGGGTGGGAGAAGCAAAGGGGTAATTTGTAAAGGGTCGGGGGTGGGTTTTTTTTTTATCGGCCATCGGCGCCATTTTTATCAGTGGTAGCCAAAATGGCGCCGATGGCCCAAGAGCGGGAGATCGCGCCGGGACCCCCCACTGGACCACCAGGTAACTTTACATTTTGGGGGGGTTCGGGAGGGTGGGGGAGGGTAAGGAATTGGTTTTTAAAAGGTCGGAGGTGGGTTTATGGGTTGTTTTGGGTGTGCCGGTTTTCCCGCCCTCCCCCCAAATAATTCCCCGTGCCCTATTTAACGATACAATACAAATGCCCCTGACGATAAATCGGGGGCATTTGTATTGTACATGCACTCTAACGATTTAGAACAATTTTTAAAATTATCTGACGATAATTTTAATCGTTCAAAAACGATTCACATCCCTAATAAATATTGCTGTACTATACTGATGACCAGTTGAAGTCTTGTGAAAGTGGAATAGTCTGAATCTTCCTGACAGCTCTGCAGAAGTGGTCACACCTTTGTATTTGAGTCACAAGCTCTTCTAGAATTCATTAATTCTTCTTTGGCTTCACTAATGAAATTTCTTTTGGCTTTTGACAGCTAAGTTGCTATATTCTTGTTTATCTAAATTCAGTTAGCTAAAAATATATTAATCATTCTTCCTTCTTCATTAGGAATGCTGACATCAACAAAGATATGAATGCCTTATTGGAAACACACATGAACCCAGCAATATTATGGGTGGTGATGAAATTCTATCAGTATACATAGAAACATATAGAAACATAGAAATGATGGTAGAAGAAGACCAAACGGTCCCATCCAGTCTGCCCAGCAAGCTTTCACTTTTTTTTCCCCATACTTATCTTTTTCACTTGTCCCTTGTAAGTGACTTTTTGTTCTATTTCCCTTCCACCCCCGCCATTGATTATTTCCCTTCTACCCCCGCCATCGATGTAGTTAGCAGTGCTGGAGCTGCATCCAAATGAAGTATCAGTGCTGGAGCTGCATCTAAGTGAAGTATCTAGCTAATTTTTTAGGGGTAGTAACTGCCGTCATAGCAAGCTACTCCCACACATGTTATCCAGCCTGTGCAACTCAGTCCTTGTTGGTTGTTGTCCAAATATAAATCATCTTTTCATCATTCCCCTGCCATTGAAGCAGAGAATTATGCTGGATATCATTGAAAGTGAAGTATCAGGCTAATTTGGTTTGGGTAGTAATTGCCATATCAAGTAAGCTACTCCCCTGCTTTTTTGTGGATGCATTTCCTTTTTTTTCCATTTCCTCTTGCCGTTGAAGCATAGAGCAGTGTTGGAGTCGCATTAACCATGTGTATGTTTATTTAATTAGGATATTAACCTCCAGGTAGTAGCCGTCATTCCCGCAAGCCGCCCCCATGCATCTTCACTTCATTCACATCCTCTATACTTTATGGATCCACAGTGTTTATCCCACGCCTCTTTGAAAACCTTCACAGTTTTGGTCTTCACCACTTCCTCTGGAAGGGCGTTCCAGGCATCCATCACCCTCTCCGTGAAGAAATACTTCCTGACATTGGTTCTGAGTCTTCCTCCCTGGGTTGTTTTAAATCATGACCCCTGGTTCTGCTGATATGTCACAACGGAAAAGGTTTGTCGTTGTCTTTGGATCATTAAAACCTTTCAAGTATCTGAAAGTCTGTATCATATCACCTCTGCTCCTCCTTTCCTCCAGGGTGTACATATTAGATTCTTCAATCTCCCCCTCAAAAGTCATTTGATGAAGACCCTCCACCTTTTTGGTCGCCCTTCTCTGTACCACCTCCATCCTGTCTCTGTCCCTTCGGAGATACAGTCTCCAGAACTGAACCCAGTACTCCAGGTGAGGCCTCACCAAGGACATATACAAGGGGATAATCAAATGCCTTTTCTTACTCAATATTCCTCTCTCTATGCAGCCCAGCATTCTTCTGGCTTTAGCTACTGCCTTGTCTCATTGTTTCGCCGACTTCAGATCATTAGACACTATGACCCCCAGGTCTCTCTCCTGTTCCGTGCACATCAGCCTTTCTCCCCCCATCGAATACAGTTCTTTAGGATTTCCACACCCCATATGCATGACTCTGCACTTCTTGGCATTGAATTTCAGCTGCCATATCTTCGACCACTCTTCCAGTTTCCTTAGATCCCGTCTCATTCTCTCCACTCCTTCTGGCGTGTCCACTCTGTTGCAGGTCTTAGTGTCATCCGCAAAAAGACAAGCCTTACCTTTTATCCCAACCGCAATGTCGCTCACATAGATATTGAACAAGACCGGTCCTAACGCCGATCCCTGCGGCACTCCGCTCAACACAGCTCTCTCTTCAGAGTAAGTTCCATTCACCACTACACATTGTCTTCTGTCCGTCAACCAATTTGTAATCCAGGCCACCACCTTGGCACTCATTCCTAAGTTTCTCATTTTATTCACCAGTCTTCTATGCGGGACCATGTGAAAAGCTTTGCTGAAGTCCAAGTAGATGACATCGAGCGCTCTTCCTTGATCCAATTCCTTGGTTACCCAGTCGAAAAAGTCAATCAGATTTGTCTGAAAGGATCTTCCCCTGGTGAATCCATGTTGCCTCTGGTCCAGCAATTCTCCTGACTGTAGATAGTTCACTATTTTTTCTTTCAACAGCGACTCCATTACTTTTCCTACCACCGAGGTGAGGCTAACCGGTCTGTAGTTACCAGCCTCTTCTCTGTTCCCACTCTTGTGAAGCGGGACCACCACCGCTCTTCTCCAATCACTTGGCACAACTCCTGTTTCTAAGGATTTATTGAACAGGTCACACAGCGGACCTGCCAGCACATCTCTGAGCTCCCTCAGTATCCTGGGATGAACCTCATCAGGCCCCATGGCTTTGTCCACTTTCAGTTTCCCCAGCTCTTCCCATACATTCTCTACTGTAAATGGACTTTCATCTACTTCATTTCCCTCCAATTTCTTGTTAACTAGCGACAGTCCTTCTCCGGGGTCCTCTTTAGTGAACACAGAACTGAAGTATTTGTTTAATATTTCTGCCATTTCTTTGTCTCTCTCCACACATTGATCCTTTTCTACTTTCAATTCACTATACCACTTTAAACCTGTCTTCTTTCTCTGATGTATCTGAAGAATGTTTTGTCACCTCTCTTTACCTCTTTGGCAATCCTTTCTTCCGCTTGACTTTTTGCCGTCTTGATTATTTTCTTTGTCTCCTTCAGTTCCACCAGATATTCTTCTTTGTGTTCCTCCCTTTATATTTCTTGAACGTTGTTCTTTTAGCCTTTATTTTGTCAGCCACCTCCTTTGAGGATCAGATAGGTTTCATTCTTCTTTTGCTTTACTTTTCTAACATATAGATTAGTAAGTGTTCCTTTAAGTTTGGTCCACTGTTGCTCCACTTCTCTCTCGTTCTCCAAGCCTACTAGTTCTTCCTGCAGGTATTTCCCCATTTCATCAAAATCTGTGTTTTTGAACTGCAAAACTTTGGTCGTACTTCTTCTCCATATCCTTTTTGTGATATTAAACCATACCATTTGATCATCGCTGGTGCTGAGTTGGGCGCTCACCTGGACATCAGAGACATTATCTCCATTAGTGAGCACTAAATCTAGTATAGCTCCCTCTCTCATGGGTTCCATTACCATTTATTTGAACAAAGCTCCTTGCAGGGCATCCACTATTTCTCTACTATTGTTAGATTCTGCAGATGGGATTCTCCAGTCTACATCCAGCAAATTAAAGACTCCAATGATCACCTCTTCTCCCTTCTTCCCCATCTTTTGGTTGTCTTCAACCAGATCTCTGTCAAGCTCTTCATTTTGGTTTGGAGGCCTGTAAACCACTCCAATAAAAATGGATGCCCCATATTTTTTTAGGTTGGCCCATAGTGCTTCTTCTTTGCCCCATATTCCTTGCAGCTCAGATTCTTGAATATTGTTTTCTGATATAAAGAGCCAATCCTCCCCCTTTCCTATCCTCTCTGTCCTTTCTTAACAAGTTATAGCCCGGTATTGCCATATCCCAATCATGAAATTGCGTGAACCACATCTCCATGACAGCAACAACATCCAAGTCCACCACCACCATAAGGGCTTGCAAATCTGGGATTTTATTGCCCAAACTACGAGCATTTGTGCTCATAGCTTTCCAGCTTTCCTTATTCGTTATTGCTGTTCCTGGACTCCTTTTGTGACCCTTTGCATTTGTGCACAGGAAAGGATTAGTGCCTCTGATGACAGATTCATCCAGCACAATGAGCTTTTTCCTTTAGTTACTGATCTGGAATTTCTATATGCATTGGGTTTCTTCTTCCTTTTCAGTTAACACTTCAATCTTTTTCTCAAGAACTTCTTCAGTATTTGATACAGAGAAGGCCTTTTGTGCTTGTTGCACTTGATGCAGCATATGTCTCTGCATCACAGGTCTAATTTTACCAGAGCCCACTGTATTCCTGTTGTTTATTGAGTTCCATCATGCCCTGTGTGAGTGGGGGTGTAGACTTGTGGGCTGCACAGCTGTCAAGAACGGGTGCCTGTGGTTCACAGGTCTTATCCTACCTGAGCCCACTGTAAATCTCTTTTTGCTTGACTTTTGGGGGTTTTTTTTGTGGTAATGGGGAATTAATTCCTGAATATTGTAAAGTGGGTGGAATTTTCTTCATTGAAGCTAATTCAGCTTTAACTTCAGCCAGCTCCTTTTCCAAGGAAGAGAGTTCTGAACAAATGGGGCAAGTCCTATGTTTCCAGATGATTTCCCTCAGAATAAAGGCTCCACAATAGTTACATTGGATTATCCTCATTTTGGTAATTTATTTGATGGATAACACTTAAGGAAATACTAATTTACTAATTTATAGTTACGAGCGCACCCTCTGGCGGTTGCTAAGGACCGAGGGCTGGGCGGCCTTCAACTATGGTTACAGGCGCGATCGTCTCTATGGCTGGTGAAGTGAGCCCTTGGGCCACGGCATGGCCCAGAGAGGAGCCCCAAGCCACACCGCGGGAGGTGAGCTGGTGCGAGCCTGGGTAACGAGAGCAGGACAAGGCTGAAGCAAGGACTAGGGAACAAGGTCTGACCCTCAACCGGACCTGCATGCCCCAGACAACCAACAATGCAATGCTGATTGATGAACAGTCCTCCGACCGTTCCAAGCCCTTTCGGACCTGCCGCTGGGTTCGGCAATGGGCGGCAGGCTGGACAGATGATGAGGGCAGACGGAGTCCTTTGAAACACAGAAGACATCACAGACGAGGGCTGATGCGAAGACATCACAGACGAGGGCTGATTCGAAGACATCACAGACGAGGGCTGATGCGAAGTCATCACAGACAAGGCGAGAAGCTGGGTAGGTTAGACATGGGCACTGTCTCTCAGGGTGCCCTACACAGCCCATCTTCACGGGCGGACCCAATGGGCTGGTCGCAGACCACCCTGTCCCACTGCGCACCCTACACAGCCTGAGGACGAGTGCAGGAAAGGAATCCAGCCGAGGTGAGACTCCAATGACGGAGCCGGTGTCATCCGGAGAACCACAAGGGCTGGCAGGACAGGAAGGCTCAGGAGTGCAGGACATGAATCCACTGCAGGCAACTCCAATGACGGAGACGTGTCACCCAGAGAACCAAGGAGCTGGCAGAAAAAGAAGGCTCAAGAGCACCTGAAGACCCAGGAGAATAATATCTGGAAGAGCTGGAACATCAGGAAGCGAGACATCGGGAAGCCTGGACTAGGGACCTCTGGAACACGGAGACATCTGACGACACCGACATCAGGATCAGGAACAAGACAACATGAAGCCAAAACATTAGGCACCAGGAACACGAAGACATCTCGATCCAAAGGCGGACATCAGGGGGAACAAGGAACATGAAGACATTGAACACGAAGCCATCAAAGCAAAGGAAGACCGTGGAGGACCTTGACCAGTCTGACGACTGTGGAACCCAATCTGAAGGTGACGAGAGACTGGTACTTTGGCGGCAGTGCAAGCCGCCAGAAGATGGCATTGATGGCATCCTGCCGCAGAGGGACTGAGACGGCCACAGCCTTTGGGTCGTGGCAAACAGAGCTGGCAGCGTCCAGTCGCTTCAGGGAAACCAGGTGGGTGGCGAGGCCTGCTCACGTAGAGTAGCTCCGCGGGCAGGAATCATAACAGTACTCCCTCCTTAAAGACCCCCTCCTCAAGCCTCATATCCACAGCTTAGAGGAGACAAGGTATCAGTCCAAACTGACAGGGGGAGAGCGAGGGTCCAAGAACAGACATTGGAAGATTCTTGGCAAGGCACTGTGACGATGGCAATACTGTAGCTGAAGACATGAAGGATATTGAAGATCTGGGCAAGACGTAGACAGGACATTGAAGACATAAACAAGCAAAGCACGAGATTGCAGGACAGCAGGCTTGCATCTCACGTTCTGGTGTCCAAGAGGCAAAATTCAAGGCAAGGCATCCAAGATTAACAGAAGGCATAGCTGAGTATTGATTTGTATTGAAGACCAGTTTTTGGTTCACAGCAGTAACAGGAAGCAAAGTTCAAATTGGATTCTATAGCTGTAATGATGGAACTCAGAAGACTATGTAGACAACTTACTAGCTGACTTTTGAATAGTCGTGGTGTCAGGAGGACTCGAATGGAAGTCCGGCATATAGTATTCAGAAGCTGGAGAGCAATTCTAGAGGCAACTGGCCTAAAAAAGATGATGGATTCAATACTGAAGGAAGACTCTCAGCAAAGGTCATACCCGGGATAGTCACAAGATCTTCACCATTGGAAGCTCGAGATCCCCCCAGGAGGAGCCCTTGAGGAACCGAGCTGTTTGGGCTTAGGAGTAGACATCCGGGAATTAGTGTGTGATGGAAGTTTCAAAGGACATGAATCAAACATGAAGTCGGAACCGGAGAGACCCACAATCTTCACCCTTGGATACTCGAGATCCCCCCGGGAGGAGCCCTTGAGGATCCAAGCCGCTTGGGCTTAGGTGGAGTCCACAGATGACAGAAGTCTGAAGCTGAGCAGGAATGGAGACTAAGAAGCTCAGGGTTGTGGTCCGTAAGTGTCACTACAGTATTTAAGCAAGGGGCTGTTTGATGGTGATAATTGCTCTGATGACCTGAAGTAGTACTCATCTTAAGCTACAACAAGGAGCATACCAGATGATAGGTGTCACTGTGGCACTAGCAAAGGAACTGTTAGTCAAAGGAAAACACTCCTTTAGGACGGAGTCAAGAAGCCACGTTGAGATGGAAGGAGCTTCATGAAATTAGACTTGAAGATGGCTATGGATTCCAATGGGTGTGAGGAACCCCCACAGACAGATGGTCAAATGTAAGCACTGGTGAGCAGACTTGCAGAAGTGAGTCACTGGTGGCAGAATAGATGACAAAAAAATCAGGAATTCCTATCCTGATTGAAGACTTTAAATGCTGCATGCTTGAAGAACCCATGGTGGCAAGCTCATAGATGCAGGATAGCTCGCGATGTGATCCTGAGTCAAATTCATCTGAGTGGAATGGAAGCTGGACCAGACTATGGATTCAAGGAGATTCGCAGGAAGGTGACATCTGCGAAGAACCAACAAGTAGTCTATAGCTGGGAACTCCCTTGCAGATGTGAAGAGAGACTTCTAGTTGAGGATGGCTCCTAAGGCAAGCACTAGAATAATGCAAGCAGGAGTGGAGTCAGGAGCAAAAGGATGAAGATGCATCTAGGGTGCAGGCGCCACCTGCTGGTCGTAAGAACCCCAGGTGTGAACTATGGAGGACCTCTTGGCTGAGAAGACTCCAGAGCCAGCACTAAGCCAGTGCAGGTGAGAGCTGAATAGACTGAGAAGATGTGAGGAGAGGTCTCAGGTGCAGGCGCCCCATGCTGGTCGGAATATCCCAAGACCTGAGGTGGTGTAATAGTACACTTCGAAGACAGGTATTCTCTGAAGCATGAAGATCCTCAAAGTCGAAGATGCTGGTTATTGGATGTGGAACCTGGGTACAGGCATCTCCTGCAGGTAGAATGAAACCCAGGGAGCTAACCACATTGAAGTAGGAAGACTGAGATGATCACTGGAACCATGGCAGGCAACTACTGCCAGTCAAAGGAGTTCCAGGACGAATGAATGCTGAGATGGTCTGGATGCAGGCGCCTCCTGCGGGTCGTGTGGACCAGACGAGTGTAACAGAGAATTATCAATCACAAAAACTAAGGCGGGCATTAATTGTCCAACAAGTTTGGAGCAAATGTTTCTCTGGGCGTAAGCAAGCTGAAGAAGATCCAGAGACTGAAGAAAAAATTCCAGGCAAAAATCAAGGCAAAAGTCCAAAGAAAACTGGAGCCCACCAGGCACAGATCACTGAGCTCATGGCCTTTGGATTCTGTTTTGAGTGCGCCCTCCGGCAGTTGCTAAGGACCGAGGGCTAGGCGGCCTTCGACTATGGTTACAGGCACAGGGGCACAGTTGTCTCTATGGCTGGTGAAGTGAGCCCTTGGGCCATGGCATGACCCAGGGAGGAGCCCCAAGCCACACTGCGGGAGGTGAGCTGGTGTGAGCATGGGTAACGAGAGCAGGACAAGGCTGAAGCAAGGACTAGGGAACAAGGTCTGACCTTCAAACGGACCTGCACGCCCCAGATAACCAACAACGCAATGCTGATTTATGAACAGTCCTCCGACTGTTTCAAGCCCTTTTGGACCTGCCACTGGGTATGGCAATGGGTGGCAGGCCAGACAGAGGACGAGGGCAGACAGAGTCCTTTGAAACACAGAAGACATCACAGATGAGGGCTGATGCGAAGACATCACAGATGAGGGCTGATGCGAAGACATCACAGACGAGGCGAGAAGCTGGGGAGGTTAGACATGGGCAATGTCTTTCAGGGCGCCCTACACAGCCCACCTTCACGGGCGGACCCAATGGGCTGGTCGCGGACCACCCTGTCCCACTGCACCCCCTACACAGCCTGAGGAGGCTGGTCACGGACCACGCGGAGAGCGGGACGAGTGCAGGAAAGGAATCCATCCGAGGTGAGACTCCAATGACGGAGCCGGTGTCATCCAGAGAACCACAAGAGCTGGCAGGACAGGAAGGCTCAGGAGCGCAGGACATTTATTTATTTATTTAGAAACTTTTATATACCGGTATTAGTGGGGACATCATACCGGTTCACATATTAACAAAAGATTTAGAAGTACATTTCAACAGGGGAGGCGAACTGGGCAGGGGGTTAACCTAGAGCAGTAGGGAAAAATAGATTAAACAACAAGAAATCAACAAGAGGTCATAACAAGAAGACAACAATGTACATTGTGATTAAATTCCTTAATATAAGGAAAAGGGCAGTCACCTAGGGGGTATGAGCAATAGAGGGAAGGGAGGATCTATTCTGTGTAGGCTTGGTTGAACAGGAATGTTTTTAGTTTCTTTTGAATTTGATGGCGCAGGGTTCAAGGCGCAAGTGGACGGGTAGGGAGTTCCAGAGGGCAGGGCCGGCAATGGATATGGAGCGGTCACGGGTGGAGGAGAGATGAGCTGCCTTCAAGGATGGTACATGTAGATTACCTTTGTTGGCAGATCTGGTAGCTCGGGAGGACAGGGGCGCAGTGAAAGGGAGGTCAAGCCAGTTGGAGTTGTGTGTGTGGATAGATTTGTGTACTATGGTCAGGGTCTTGTAGTGTATACGGAAAAGGATGGGAAGCCAATGTAGATCCTTGAGGACAGGGGTAATATGTTCGTGTATGCGTGTGTTAGTAATGAGCCTTGCAGTGGCGTTTTGCAAAAGTTGAAGGGGTTTTATTGAAGATAAGGGGAGCCCTAGGAGGAGGGCATTACAATAGTCCAGTTTGGAGGTAAGGGTGGCTTGGATCACTGTGCGGAGATCTTGGGTGTACAGCAGGGGTCGGAGTTTCTTAAGAACATTGAGTTTGAAGAAGCCTGCTTTGAGGATAGATTTGATTTGTGGTTTCATGCTAAGGTTGGGATCAAGGAGAACTCCGAGGTCCCTAACAGCTGGTTGACCTGAGAGGAGGTTAAGTTTAGGGTCATTAGGTATGAGGTCAGGCGGTTGCGAGGAGATGTGGAGGAGTTTCGTTTTGTTTGCGTTGAGGGCAAGCTGAAGGTTGGTGAGGAGGGAGTTGATGGCTGCAAGGCAATTTTCCCAGTGCTCCAGGGCGTCAGATATAGAGCTATGAATGGGAATGATGATCTGAACATCATCAGCATAGAGATAGAATTTGAGTTTAAGGTCAGTGAGGAGCTGGCAGAGGGGGGTGATATAAATATTGAAGAGGGTTGAGGAAAGAGATGAGCCTTGCGGGACTCCTTGTTGTAAAGGGTGTGAAGCAGAGAGGTTGTTTCCAATTTTGACAGAGAACTTTCTGTTTGAAAGATAGGATTTGAACCAGGCGAGAGCTATTCCTGAGATGCCGATGCTTTCTAGCCGTGTCAGGAGGCGGTGGTGGCTGATGGTATCAAAAGCCGCCAAAATGTCAAGGAGGGCAAGGAGGTAGCTGTGGCCTTGGCCCAGACCTCTGAGGAGGTAGTCGGCTAGGGAGAGGAGTAGGGATTCGGTATTAAAATGTTTTCTGAAGCCAAATTGGGAAACATGGAGGATAGCGTGATCTTCAAGGTAATCCATCAGTTGCGAATTAACAACTTTTTCCATTAGCTTGGAAATAAGAGGGAGGTTGGAGATGGGGCGGAAATTGGAGGGGTCTTTAGGGTCTAGGGAGGGTTTTTTTAAGAAGGGGTTTGACGACAGCGTGCTTAAGTGAGTCTGGGACCATCCCATGGGTGAGGGAGCAGTTGATAATGTCTGCTATGGCTCTAGCTATGCTGTTTGGGATGGCTATTAGCGCTTTGGTGGGGATGGTGTCGCTAGGGTGAGAAGCTGGCTTAAGTTTACGAAGGAGGCTAATGATTTCCTTAGAGGAAGTGAAGTCAAGAGTGGCCATTGTGGGTTGGGATGTGGCGGGGATAGGAGTAAGGGTGGTGGGGGCACAGAGATTGGAGAACAGAAATCTGGAGAGGAGGTTGGCGATTTTACTCTGGAAGTAGATGGCCAGTTCCTCACATTTGGCGGCTGCCTCAGAGTCTGGTATGGTAGGAGGGATGGGGGAGGTGAGGCTGGCGACATAGGAGAAAAGCACTTTGGGGTTGAATTTATAGTCATGGATTTTTTTTGAGTAGAAGTCACGTTTGTGTTTGAGTGTAGATAGTCTGTATTCGTGTAATGCTGTTTTGTAGCTAGAGGAGTGTTGCGGGGTAGGGTCCTTGCGCCATATTCTCTCTTTCTGTCTGAGATTACTTTTTAGGATTTTTAGCTCTTGGGTGTATCAGGGCTTGGAGGGTTTCGCAGAGGTGTTTATGACTCGTTTAGAGAGGGGGCAGGCAACTCCAATGACGAAGACATGTCACCCGGAGAACCAAGGAGCCGGCAGAACAAGAAGGCTCAATGCACCTGAAGTCACAAGAGAATAACATCAGGAAGAGCTGGAACATTAGGAAGCGAGACACCGGGAAGCGAGACATCGGGAAGCCTGGACGTGGAACCTCTGGAACACGGAGATATCTGACGACACCAACATAAGGATCAGGAACAAGACAACATGAAGCCAAAACATTAGGCACCAGGAACACAAAGACATCTCGATTTGAAGGCGGACATCAGGACTGGGAACAAGGAGCATGAAGACACTGAACATGAAGCCATCAAAGCAAAGAAAGACCACGGAGGACCGGGACTGGTCTGAAGACACCAACGACTGTGGAACCCAATCCGAAGGCGACGAGAACCTGAAGAAGAATCCCTTTTATAGGGCTGAAGCAGGAAGTCATCTTCAGGAGGAGCCAGCGACACTTCCTGTGGTTGGCCCTTTAAATGGCATGAAGAGGCATGCGCCGGTGCCTAAAGAAGGCTGAAGACTGAAGAGAAGGGCTGCAGCACTGCGGACAGCGGCACCCGGATGCGCCGGAGCAAGGAGGAGTAGGCAGGCCACAGGACGGCCTCCTACCATCTGAGGAGGACCCCGAGGATCGCATCAGTGGCCCGAGCAGCAAAGACAGGCCGGCAGCGGCTCCCTGCCACGAAGGCAGGCTTCGGGGTGACCACCAGGCCGCACGAAGATGTTGGAGCTGCAGCGGGCTATCCCTGCCGCTTGAAGAGGATCCAGGGCGGCGGCTCCCTGTCGCGAGGGTGGTACTTCAGCGGCGGTGCAGGCCACCAGAAGATGGCATCGGCGGCGTCCTGTCACGGAGGAACGGAGACGGCCAAGACCTCCGGGCCGCAGCAAACAGAGCTGGCGGCATCCAGCCACATCAGGGAAACCAGATAGGTGGCGAGGCCTGCTCACGGAGAGTAGCTCCGCAGGCAGGAATCATTTCATTTATTTTGCTGCCAATTATGAATTTATTTATTTATTTATTTATTTATTTATTTATTTATTAACTTTTATTTACCGACATTCGTGCAGCACATCATGCCGGTTTACAAAGAACTCAGATGGGCGATACAATAAAACATTAAAACAAAACGATGTATAAAGAATAAAATAAAGTAAAACCATAACAATGTAATCTTGGAGCAACATACTATTTCTTACAAAAGTACACATTAACCGATCATGATCAAAAAATAAATTAAATTAAGCCGTAGGGGAATGTTGTTTCTTCTAGGGTATCCATGGGAGGGGCGGGGGGAAACTTAGGATGGGGAGGGGGAAATTCGAACAGGGGGGGCTGGGGAGAAATTAAGTTTGGTTTGTGTCGGGATAGGCCTGTCGGAATAGCCATGTTTTGACTCCTTTCTTGAAAATTTGCAGGGATGTCTCTTGGCGTAGGAGGGTGGGGGCAGCGATGGAGAAGGCTCTCTCTCTGGTGTGAGTAGAATGTGCTGCCTTTAGGGATGGGGTGTGTAGAGTACCTGCATGGGTTGTTCTTGTGGGTCGGTCGGATGACCGGTAACGAGGCATTTCGTCGAGCCAGGTGTGATTATGTTTGTGTAGGGAATTGTGAAGGATGGTGAGGGTTTTGTATTGTGAGCGGAAGGAGATGGGTAACCAATGTAGGTCTTTTAGTATGGGGGTGATGTGTTCCCTTTTTTGTGTGCCTGTTATGATTCTAGCCATGGAGTTTTGCAGAATTTGGAGGGGTTTGATGGTGGTGGCGGGGAGTCCTAGCAATAGGGAATTGCAATAGTCTAGTTTTGTGAGCATTGTGGTCTGTACGACTGTGCGGAAATCGTGGGTGTGGAGGAGGGGTTTGAGTTTTTTTAAGATGTTAAGTTTATAGAAACCCCCCTTTAATAGGTTTTTGATGTGGGGTTTGAAACTTAGGTGTTGGTCTATGTAGACGCCCAGATCTCTTACAACCTGGGTCTGAGGGGTGGCTGTGGTTGTATTTTGGGGAGTGTTCTGTCGCATGGGGAGAGTGAAACATTCAGGCTGCTTAGAAATGACGAGTAATTCTGTTTTTGACGAGTTTAGAGCTAGATGGAGTTCGGATAGTGAGGCGCTTATGGTGGCAAGGCAGGATTCCCAGCGTTGCAGAGGTTCTTTTATGGATCCCTGAAACGGGATGAGAATCTGTACGTCATCTGCATACAGGAAGAATTTCAGGCCCAGTTTGGAGAGAAGGTGGCATAGGGGTATGAGATAAATATTAAACAGGGTGGAGGATAAGGATGATCCCTGGGGTACGCCCTGCGTGATAGGTATGTGTGAGGATTCGTGCTTGTCGATTTTTACTAGATACTCTCTGTGTGTGAGGTAGGAGGAGAGCCATGAGAGGGTTGTGTCGGTGATACCTATTTCTGTTAGGCGGGTCATTAGTATCTGATGGTTGACAGTATCGTAGGCAGCTGAGATGTCTAGTAGGGCGAGTAGGTACGAGTTTCCGTGGTCCATACCTTTAAGTATGGTGTCTGTCATGGCTAGTAGTAAGGTTTCGGTGCTTCGGTCTTTACGGAAACCGAACTGTTGAGTGTGGAGGACATTGTGGTCTTCTAAAAACTCCGTTAGTTGTTTGTTAATAGCCCTCTCTAGTACTTTTGATAAGAAAGGGAGATTGGAGATTGGACGGTAATTGGCTGGGTCTGTGGGGTCGAGGGTGGGTTTCTTTAGAAGGGGCTTGACTATAGCCAGTTTGAGTGGGTCTGGGACACTGCCTGCAGTAATAGAGCAGTTGATAAAGTCCTTAATATGTTTGGTGATGGCGGGGATGATGGAAAGGAGGGTTTTTGAAGGGATGGTGTCTGAAGAGTGTGTGGATGGTTTCATCTTTTTTAGTATTGCTTCTACTTCTATGTTGGTGGTGAGGTCAAATGTTTTAAGGGTGATCTTTTTGTCATTGGGGATGGGGGGGAGGGGGGTAGTGTTGTCTGGGAAGCGGAGTAGAATATTGTCGATTTTATTCTTGAAGTATAGGGCTAGTTCTTCGCATTTTTTGTTGGAGACAGTATCGTTGAGTGTTGGTGTATTGGGGTTGGTGAGTTCTGAGACATATGTGAATAAGGCGTTTGCATTAAATTGGTAGTCGTGGATCTTTGCCGCGTGGAAATCACGCTTGGCTTGGGTAATTGCATGACGGTATGCGTGTAAAGTGTTGTTATATGTGGCTTTAAGTGAAGCCGATGGTTGTTTGCGCCAGGCGCGTTCCTTGGCTCTTAGCTCTTGTTTCAAGGTTTTTAGCTTGGCGGAGAACCAAGGTTTCCTTTTCTCCTGTTGTGTAAAGGTTATTTCTTTGTGAATAATGGGGCATAATTTATTGGCTATGGTTGTAGTGAGATTGTTCCAGGAGTGTTGTGCGGTGTCTGGATTGGTGAGATCGATGTTGTTAGCTATTTTGTTGAAAGCTAGGGTGAGCTCTTCCGTACTACAGTGTTTACGGAAGGCGATGGTTTTATGGTGTTTTTGTGTGGAAGGTGTGAGGGGTTTGGTTTCAAGGGTTGCATTAATGAGGAAATGGTCGGACCATGGTACTGGGGTGACTACGGGTGGAGTGGCTATGGTTATTTTAGAATTCACAAATATTAGATCGAGTGTGTGGCCTGCTTTGTGTGTGGGTTCGGCGATGATTTGGTTGAAATCTAGGGCTTTGAGGGTGTCCAGTAGAGTCTCGCAGGCGGGGGTGGTGGGGCGGGTATCTACATGGAGGTTGAAATCCCCTAGAATAATGGTAGGAAGGTCTGTTTTGAGGTTGACGGTGAAGTATTCAGTGATGGGTGAGGGATCTTTTTCAATTAGGCCTGGGGGGGCATAGACTAGGCAGATTTGTAGGGATCTGGATGCAAATAGTGCAATTTCAATTTTGGGTGGTGGTTGAGTGGTTTGGAGTTTGAGGTTGAGTCTTTTCTTGGCTGCCAAGAGTAGACCACCTCCTTTCTTTTTCGGCCTTGGTATGGAGAGGAGGTCGTATGACTTTGTGGGGAGCTGGTTTAGGAAAACCTGGTCGGTATTTTTTAACCAGGATTCGGTAATGGCACAAAGGTCGGGGTTGTCGTCTGTAAGCAGATCATTTAGTATAGTTCCTTTTTTTTGTATGGATTGGGCATTGAAGAGAGTAATGGCTATTGTTGTTAAACCTAGGAGTTGTGAGAAAGGTGGGGTCATAATTGGTATGAGGGATTTGCGAAGTATGGGTGGGTGGGGGGGTGTTGTTGGGGGTTTGCGTAGTAGTGGGCAGTGCCGTGTTGGGATGGGGAGTAGGCACATGGTTCTAGAAAAGTGAGGGGACTTGGGTGGTGGGGACTAACAGAGAATAAAAACAGGGTGGCGTCCGTAGTGAGAGCGTGGAGGGCAATACAGGGCGGGGTTTAAGGTATAGGGAGAGTTTGGCTGAGGGAAAGGGTACAGTGCTGGTGCAGTAGTGCGAGTAATGTCGATAGTACACCATGCAGGTTAAACAAAGCAGGTATTGCAGGTTAGACAATGAAGGTAATATACAGTTAGTACTGATTAGACAATACAAAACAATGCAGATAATGTGCAGTTCTTAGACATGGTAAGGCTATGTAGGTAAGACAATGCAGGTTATGCAGGTAACAGTGCAAGACCATGTAGGTAATATGCAGTTAATACGGCTTGGGGCGTATTAAGATGTTAGGGTGGGGAGTAGTCCCGTGGTAGGGGCAAGGGGATGAAAGGATCTGTGGGGGTGCCTACTCACTCCGGCGTTCCTGAGGCCAGGTTGGTCTTGGCTGAGGGTTGGCAGTTGGGCTTCGGGTCCAGTGGGCCTGCTGAGAGAGCGAGGGTGGTCTGGATCAAGATTCGTGGTCCTTCAGGGCAGTCCGAATGGGCTGCACGAAGGGGCGCACAAAGGGGCGGGCCCCTTTGTCGCGCTCCTTCAGCGCGCGACGCACAGCGCGCGGCACCGGAGTTGCAGCTGGCTTTAAGGAGCCTCAGGGCCCCTTGTGGTTGGCTGGCTGCTGGTGGGGGGCGGGCCTTCGCGGCGTTCGTGCGGTCGGAGGGCGGCAGGGACGGCACAGGTAGCCGCGTGGTCGGGCCCGGATCCAACGGAGGTAAGAGCGAATTTAAAGGGCCTTACCCCGGTGGGTCCGTGGCGCCGATCGCGCAGGCCTTCGCTCGGTCCGGTCGTCGTGGTTGCAGAGGATCGCCGGTGAAGAGGGGGATCCCGGAGCTGCAGCTGGCTTTAAGGAGCCTCAGGGCCCCTTGTGGTTGGCTGGCTGCTGGTGGGGGGCGGGCCTTCGCGGCGTTCGTGCGGTCGGAGGGCGGCAGGGACGGCACAGGTAGCCGCGTGGTCGGGCCCGGATCCAACGGAGGTAAGAGCGAATTTAAAGGGCCTTACCCCGGTGGGTCCGTGGCGCCGATCGCGCAGGCCTTCGCTCGGTCCGGTCGTCGTGGTTGCAGAGGATCGCCGGTGAAGAGGGGGATCCCGGAGCTGCAGCTGGCTTTAAGGAGCCTCAGGGCCCCTTGTGGTTGGCTGGCTGCTGGCGGGGGGCGGGCCTTCGCGGCGTTCGTGCGGTCGGAGGGCGGCAGGGACGGCACAGGTAGCCGCGTGGTCGGGCCCGGATCCAACGGAGGTAAGAGCGAATTTAAAGGGCCTTACCCCGGTGGGTCCGTGGCGCCGATCGCGCAGGCCTTCGCTCGGTCCGGTCGTCGTGGTTGCAGAGGATCGCCGGCAGACTATATTAGAAAAACAAACCTAGGTATGGGTGGGCAGAGGGGTAGGGTAGGAGGGAGTTAAACAGTTAACCCTTGGTCAAGCTAGGTACAACCAGACCCTTCTGGAAGTTTAGTTTGTCCTTTGTTTAATTTGTTTACCCAGCTCTTTATGCCCCAATATTCTTATCTAAACAGAGATTATTAGTGAAACTAAATCTAACTAAAGGGCCGATACAGTAAAGCGCGGACGCGGTTGCCCATTTTTTAACCCGCTTTGGACGCGTGTTTTGAGAGCGTAAGGCGGACCCGCGATTCAGTATCGGCTTTTACGCATCCTTATCGCTTGCAGAAAAAGACGCGTATCCCTTTCCACCCGCCGCATGTATGATCGGATTAGCTATTCCCTCCGATACAGTAACGTGTGCCCAAATTATCACCTTTTTAACCCGCTTATTTACCATGTCTTTAACCTGCATATTTACCGCCTACCCTGACCCTGGCGTTAGTGTGGTGTTCAGTCAGCTTTGTACCGGACAGCTCCATGGACAACATGCATATATTGGCTCTGGCACTATTTTTGCTTGGCAGATTGTAGAACCCAGCCAACCGGAGAACCCAGCAACAAGACCGGAGAACCCAGCAGCAAGACCGGAGGAGGTTTGTATTCTGTTTGGGTTCAAGTGTACCATTCATCTCTGGCCATCTCTGAGGCTCCTGACATGGACACCTCTATGGACGCCAGAGAGATGGGAGGCTTGCCAGGCCTTCATCCATCTGCTAGGCGTCCTGAGGTTCCGTGGTCCAGTGGAGGCATGGACGCCTATATGGACGCCTCTATGGACGCCTATAGGGACGCCTCTATGGACTTCTCTATGGATGCCTTTATGGACGCCTTCATCTGGAAGCCCAGATACTGGCGGGAAGGTCCATAAACAGAAGCCCCGACTTTGGACTTCCGGCTTCCATTCATGGACATCCAAGGTCAGGGCTTCCATTCATGGATGTCCGTTCATGGACATCCGTTCATGGATGTCCAAGGTCGGGGCTTCCTTTCATGGACGTCCGTTCATGGACGTCCAAAGTTGGGGAACAGAAGCCCCGACTTTGGACGTCCGGCCTATGATCATGGATGCCCGGATACAGGCGGGAAGGTCAATGAACGGAAGCCCTGATCTTGAACGTCCATGAATGGCACTCAAGGCAGCGGGGTCTCCGATCATGTAGAAAAGAACCATCCACCTACCTGGTAGATTGACATTTCAAATGACATTTGAAATGACATTTGAAATGACAGGTACGAGCGCACCCTGGATACTGTATAGGTGCTGTACACCGCTCTATACAGTAAAATGGACTGCGAAAGCCTACCGCTTCATTGATGCACTTTGGACGCTCGTTTACCACCACTTGGATTTGTGTCTAATTTGAATACTGAATCGAGCGGCTTGTGAACCAAAATGTGCCCACGTCAAATGAGCGGGCGCCCGGCACTGCCGCACTTTTTCTTACGCGTTCTTACTGCATCGGCCCGTAAAAGATAGATTCTAACAGATACAAAAGCTGTAATTTTTTTTTGCTTTGTTTAAATCTTGAACACAACAGCAGAGATACCCAAAAAGCAACTTAATATACATTGTTTATATCTGACTATAATGAAATGAAATCACAGACAGCAATCTATTATTCACAGAAGCCTACTACAATAATTTAAGTATTAAGCAGGAAAAACTTATCTGCCCAGGCAATAGTCAGTCTCCAAGCTGTGCGCTGCTTGCACTGCTTGCAATGGATGTGCTGGTTTGCACAATTTACTTCCCCCCTAGTTCCCTACCCAAACTAGGTACAACCGGACCCTTCTGGAATTTAGTTTGTCCTTTGTTTTAATTTGTTTACCCAGCTCTTTATGCCCCACTATTCATATCTAAACAGAGATTATTAGAGACACTAAATCTAATTAAGAGATAGATTCTAACAGATACAAAAGCTGTAATAGTTTTTTTTGTTTTGTTTTGTTTAAATCTTGAACACTATAATGAAATTAAATCACAGACAGCAATCTATTATAAAGAATATTTGAATTGGATGAAAAATTCCAAACAAACAACAAATTATTACAATTATTTGTATTCTAACCAGGAAAGAACTCTAAAAATTAGACAGACCAGTTCTACACTGCTAACAGCTCCTGTAAGGGGTAATGAATCCCCCTCAGAAATGTCCAATAAAGAAGAGGGAGTGGCTTATTAATCCATTTCTTAATTATTGATATGCATTTTGTTACACCTTTGCATGGCTGAGAATTTGGTTACTCACTTTTAATCTCGATTTACTCTTTAATGTGAATTGAAACATCTGCATCAAACACTTGGAAGATTATCTGTCCCTTTGTTTGCATTTATTGCAGCCAGTTAATTAGATAGATTTCTGAGTCTGCTTCTTTTATTCCCAACACTAAAATTTAAACCAATCAAGAACAGGATGATAAAAACCAAACAATGTGTGAAAAACAGGTTGAAGAAAAAAATAAACATATGGCAACTATAAAGCAGCATTTACACTGTCTCATCCATCAATTCCAAGTATCTTCAAGAAAAATGGTACACATTACAGCAGTAAATAATGTATGACTATGAAATAGTAAAAATGTAATTATTTGATATGATATTTTACCTTAATATTTATTTTTTATGGGGAACTTCATTTAAAGTTGAAGCCTTCAATGCGCTCTGGTAGCCAGTAGCATTCACTCATACTCCTTCTCTCCCATGATCCAAATGCTTTACCTTCCAGCACAAAAGACCAAAGCTCAAAGCTGCCATTCACAGGATCACACAATAATGCCACTAAGTCAGTTTCAGCCTGAAAGGAAATACATTTTAAACATATTCCCATACTTTTAGTAGGAAGTCTTTAGGTATGTCATCTTTTGATCACAAATTGCTTATATTTATTTCTCTAAATAACTTTTTGCTTACCCTCAATTTAAAAAGGGTAAATTGATACTGATCGCTTAAGAGATCAGTTAGCGGTCAAGTTAGATGAGTGTTCAGCTGACAAAGCTGACTGCTGTTTCTAATTGGGAAACTGCAGTGGCCAGTGCTCTGGACACAGTTGCTCCTTTAAAGAAGTTCAAGAATTCCTGTGTTATAAAGAGGCCCTGGTTCTCTCCTGAGCTTCATGCTTTTAGGTGCTTGCTGCACAGGCATGAACGCCGGTGGTGTCAACTTCATATCACTGAGGCTCTTTGTTCTTATAAGAAGGTGTTTGAGGAATATAGGATGAGTATTGATAATGCTGAGAAATCATTTTACTCAAAGCAACTTCACACTGCTGGTAACAATCTGAAAGCATTGTTTACAATTGTGCGTAACCTGACTGCTCTTCTTAATGATGTTTCATCAAAGTAGCCAGGATCCTCGAATCCTATTAGCTGTGATGATTTTATGATTTTTTTGTCAGCTAAGGTTGCTAAAATTTCAGCTACTTCTCATGTGTGCCAACTGGTTTGTAGATTTGCCTGAGTTCAATGAGGTAAGATAGTGTTCCTGTGACGTGATAACTCAGATTGAGGTTGAATATGCAGTTTCAGCCTTAAATTCAACATTTTGTCTTCTGAATCCTAGCAATGTTACTGTGTTAAAGGCAATCAAATCTGCCTTTATTCATTTTCTGATGGAGCTGATTAATTTCTCTCTTCAGGAAGGTCCATGTTCCTAATATCCCTGAAGCAAGCATCTATGAGGCCGCTCCTAAAGAAACCGCATCTTGAATCCTTTCGCCTCAAAGATTACAGACCTATCTCTTCCCTTTGTCAGCAAAATTATTGAATATGAGGTCATAAAAGAGCTCATCAATTTCCTTGATGACAATCAGATGTTAAAACAGTGGCAGTTTGGCTTCAGGAAAGCCCTCAGTACTGAGATTTTATTACTCTCTCTTGTTGTTTCGCTTAGATGAGCTCTGCATGCGGGATAGAAGTACTTCTGGCCATGCTCAACATCTCCTCCACGTTTGATACAATTGATCACTAGGGGTGTGAATCGTGTGATCGATCGTCTTAACGATCGATTTTGGCTCGGGGGGGGAGGGAAATCTGATCGTCGTGTGTTGTTTTTTTAAAAAATCGTTAAAAATCGTAAATCGGGGGAGGGCGGGAAAACCGGCACACCAAAAAAAACCCTAAAACCCACCCCTAACCTTTAAAACAAATCCCCCACCCTCCCGAACCCCCCCAAAATGTTTTAAATTACCTGGGGTCCAGTGGGGGGGTCCCGGCGCGATCTCCCTCTCTCTGGCCACGGCTGCGTTGAGAAATGGCGCAGGTGGCCCTTTGCCCTTATCATGTGACAGGGCAAAGGTAGCGCCGGCGCCATTTTGGTTCCTGGCTCCCGACGTCACGCGTGCAGGAGATCGCTCCCGGACCCCCGCTGGACCCCCAGGGACATTTGGCCAGCTTGGGACTGCCAAAAGTCCAGCGGGGGTCCGGGAGCGACCAGAGAGTATGGAATGTCTGGGATTGTATTAAATTGGTTCAGATTGTATTTGTCTGGGTGTGAGTAACAGGCCTGGATCGGATTATAAGTAACTTTGCTTGGCATCCTCTTGTTACCGTTGCCCCCACAGGGATCAGTGCTTTCTGCTTTTCTGTTCAATATTTACATGTATTCTAATGAAAACTGCTTGCTGGCCTCTGTTTAAGCTATTGCCTTTACACAGATGACATACAATTATATGTTCAAATTGGATCTTCCTGGGAAGAAACTTCTTTTGTGATATCATGCTGTGTTTGCTCTTTGAGACAGAGGCATACACATAATAAGATGGCACTGAAATTCGCAAAAACTGAAATTGTTGCACTCCATTGGTAAGATTTACAGCTATTCAAATTGATAATAATTCTATACAGATTTCTTCATATGTAAAAAGCCTGGGCAGGATTATTGAGTCTGCCTTGACTTTTAATAACCAAATCAAGGCAGCGACTCACTCTGCTTTTTATAAGTTGTGAGTTTTGATGGCATAAAACCTCTTTGGGGTTCTCTGAATTTCACCCAGTTGTCCAAGCATTAATTATTAGGGATGTGTATCGTTTTTTGACAATTTAAAACAATCGTCAGATATATTTTAAATCATCAAAAATCGTTAGAGCCGCGATACAATAGCAATTCCCCCGATTTATCATATGACATAGTGAGGGCAAAAGTAGCACCGGCGCCATTTTGAATATTGGCAATACGGCCCGAGTGCAGGAGGTCGCTCCCGGACCCCCGCTGGACTTCTGGCAAGTCTTGTGGGGGTCAGGAGGCCCCCCCAAGCTGGCCAAAAGTCCCTGGGGGTCCAGCTGGGGTCCAGGAGCGATCTCCTGCACTCATGACATCGGGTGACAGGAACCAAAATGGCGCCGGTGCTACCTTTGCCCTGTCATATGGTAAGGGCAAAGGGCCACCGGCGGCATTTCTATTAACGCAGCCGTGGCCCGAGAGCGGGAGATCGCACCGGGACACCCCCCCCCCACTGGACCCCAGGTAATTTAAAACATTTGGGGGGGTTCGGGAGGGTGGGGGATTTGTTTTAAAGGGTCAGGGTGGGTTTTAGGGTTGTTTTGGTGTGCCGGTTTTCCCGCCGATTTACGATTTGACGATTTTTTAACAAAAAAAAACCATGACGATCGGATTTCCCTCCCCCCCCCCAGCCAAAATCGATCGTTAAGACGATCGATAACACGATTCACATCCCTATTAATTATGCCTTTACTTGATTACTGTAACTCTTTATCTATGAGCCTCTGAACCACTAATGTGAGAGCATTGCAACTGCTACAGAATGTGGCAGCCAGGCTTGTCTCTAGACAATCAATGAGTAAACATATTTCTCCAGTGCTTCGAGAGTTACATTGGCTCCCAATCCAGTGAAGAGTCAGCTATAAAGTCTCAATGCCAGTGCATAAATTGCTGGTATTAGATTCTTTGCCCTGGGTACACTTTCTAGGGTATCTACAACCCATCACAAGCATTGCATTTGTCACAAAGAGGCCTGTGTGCCAAGCCCATTTAGCAGAGTAGAGAATGAGACTTTTCTGTGGTTGTTCCAGTTCTATAGACTTACTTCCTTACAAATTTCATGTATCAGCTGTACAAAATAATTTAGTTGAATCATCTGATGTGGTGAACCCAGGAAAATATTTGTTCCTGGGCTTCAGGTACCATTCCCCACTTAATCTTAGAGATCAATATTTTGGTGACTCCTAGCACATTGAAACTCGAGGATCTTGCTGCTAGAAAGCCTATTTTCAGATTTATGCAAAATTTGCCAGTGGTGATATCCTCAAAGGTAGAAAATGCTCGTTCTGTAAAGACTAAAATGGCCACCATCAAAGAGAAAGTGCAGTCATGCTCTCTCAGTGAGTCTGTAGTGGCCGAACTAACCTCCATAGTAGTCACAGCATTAAATAGTAACCTAAATGCCATATCAGAACAAATTGCCAATGTTAAAAATTCAATTTTGGAATTCAGTCCTAGACTGGTTGTAGTGGTAGGACACATGGCAGTGGTGGAGGATAAGACCACATCCCTAAGTGGTCAAATTCTGCATCTGGAAAAATTGATCATAGCCCATGATTTCAAGATCGATAATCTGGAAAACAGGCCACAGCATAACAATTTACATTTTGTGGGATTCTCTGAGTTCATCGCTGAACAAAGTTTGGAGGGCTTAATTATGGCATGGCTCCCTGCCAAATTAATAGATCTTCAGGGACAATTATTTGTCAAGAGGACACATTATCTGGGAAGTTACTGAATTATGTCCATAAGCTGTCCATCTTGCAAGCCTAACATAAAAAACAGACCTGCAATACCAGAATCAGCATATCCAGATTTTTCAAGGTTATACAAGCAGAGTCTCAGTAAAGAGTATAGAATTTGTATCTGAATGTCCTACATTGACTCAGAAATAGATTTGATTTGCACTGCAGTTCCTAGCATAGCTGAGAGTGTGGCATGGTGGTTCAAATTAGGTATCTGATATAATGGAAGCAACAAAAAGATTTATGGACAGCATACAAGATGGTGACCTTTGATTTGTCCATTGCAGAATATTGGAAAAGATTTATGTCAATGCTATGTGAGGGATTTATTATTTTTATTATTAAAGGCTTTTATATACCGAATTTCTTGATACAAATCAAATCAGCTCGGTTTACATCGAACAAGTAGAAACTATAACCAACCAAACAGTAGAGACGATTTGAAGGAGTATAAGTTACATTATAACAGGGATGTGTAAACTTGGAGTAGGAAATAAGAAGGGGGACGAAAGATTATAATATACATTGGAGAATGCGAAGGAGGCAAGGAGCAGTCCTCATGATAATTTGTAAACGTTTTCTTAATAATTTATATACATGGTTTAGCGCTTGTTTGTATACATAGTTGCTATAACAGTTATAAGTCAGGCTGTTGGGCTAGTGTCGGTGAAGGCTCGGCAGAACAGCCATGTCTTTAATTTCTTTTTAAAAGTTAGACGGCATGATTCCTGCCTGAGGTCCGGAGGCATGGTGTTCCAGATGGAGGGACCTGTGATGGAGAATGTCCGGTCTCTGATATTTGAGTGTTGTATAGCTTTGATAGAAGGTACATGTAGGGATCCCTTGTAGGCATCCCTTAAAGGTCTAGATGTTGAGTGCAGTTTGAGGGGGTATCGCAGATCAAAAGGGGTCTGATGGTGAATATGTTTGTGGATTAATGTAAGAGATTTATGAAGAATCCTGAATTGTACTGGGAGCCAATGGAGATCTTTTAGAATGGGAGAGATATGCGCTCTTCGATTGGTATTTGTCAATCAGCAGGATGGACTGTTTTGTGTTTTCTTGTTATTCATGGAAGGTTTTTTGAGTGCAGCATGTATAGTTATTGCTGACCTAGTAATTTTAACAGGCAATGAAGAGTTGCACAATGCCAAGACACATGAGCAATTTTGGTTCATTTATGGCAGAGGGGATTCCTTCTGTGATAGTTACTTGTTTACTGTTTGATACTCTTCAACTTGTGTTTCTGCATAGTAACAAAGCAATGGACACAACACATTCTGGCATATTATGGTGCTGGAGAGAAGATGGCCACTGCCAAGGGATCCTGGCTGCGAGAACTTCTGATATCACATGTATCCCTTATTTAACTATGCAATGTTTAGGTGGAGAATAATGGGTTACATTGGCACCATAATTTGTTTATAAAGAGTTTCCTGATGCATCACGCCATGACTGGGAAGCCACGTGTGGTCAATTAGTTGTGGTCACATTAGTTTATTGGGACTTAGGACTCTGAACTGAGCCGCTTGACTTTTCTAAAGATGGAGTTCTGATTCTCCTTGATCACGTAATGGTTTAAGGTTCTGATCTTGCTTGGGATCTGAAGCTAGGGGATGACACCTGAGCATATGAGAACATGACTCTTGCTCTTGTTTGTCTGACAACAATGTTATTGTTAGTCTGGGGTTTTTAGAGGGAGGGAAAATAGATAGGGAGATGGGAAGGACCGAAATGGAGGTTTGGAGTGAGGCTGAGTGGGTTTTATTATTGGGAAGGGGAAAGGAAAAAGGGTAGCAGGGTGAGAGATGGATTAGGAGGAAAGGGAAATGGGCTAAAGTTTGCGAATACAGGAGGAAGGGAAAGGGGAACCAGAGATCTTATTGGGGAGGCTGTGCTTCTCCAGAATGTTGCATACCTGCAAAGAAGATCGGATTTCTGCAGGATAAGCTGGTATTTAGGGGAGGCACTGCTTGCACTGGGACACAATGGAGTCCTCTAATCATTGGGGTGATAACTCAAAATTGCACTTTGCATTTCATGTCTTGGATGGGACCCACATTACAACAGTTTCTTGGAATGTAAAAGATTTGGGTACCCCAGTAAAAAGGGGGAAAAGTCTTGTCACATCTTAATTATGCAGACTATACAATTGCATTTTGCAAGAAACACATGCTTGAAAAAGAACATGCATTGTGGAAATGATAGGTTTCACAAGTTTTCAGTACACAAGAGTCAGCTAAGAGTTGGGGATGGCAATTTAATTCATAAAAGTGTGTCTTTCATGTTGGAGAAATCTGCTGTTGACCTTAAGGACAGATTTCTGATGGTATTTAGAAAATGATTTGATGAAGATTTTCTCATGATCCCATTCAGTGTGACCATTCAGTGTGACCATGCCTTTTTTTATACACATAATATCTCAGGTTTTGGAGTTGTGCCTGGCTAAAATTATAACGGGGAAGGGGATCTTAATTGTGTTAGGGATCCCATACTAGATCTGCAATTGAAGGAAGGCAATCTTGGGGAGAAAATAAGGGGTACATTTTTTATGCACCCCCTTGTGCGCACCAACCCCGGATTTCATAAAATCGGGCGTAGATTTGTGCGCGCGGGATTGCATGCACAAATCTATGCCTGTGCATCATAGATACGAAATTCTGGCCCTATATGTTTTGGATAGTGACAATTCAGGGTTGATTGGTGAGAGATGGAGGATGCCTGCCTGGCTACATGTGGATTCCTTCCTGACTGGATTTTGATAAGAATAACTTTGCCCATAGAGATTATTAGAGATGAGTTTCGATTTTCTGGGTTTCAGTTTGAGTGATTCGTGGGAAATCTCTTTTTCCCACGGATCTTTTTTCGGCAAAAACGAAGCTGGAACCCTACCCGAACCTGGAAAAACGAATCAAAAAAAAATCCGAATAGGAAAAAAAACCCACCCCAACCCTTCAAATTTACTATATTAAAATCCCCCCACCATCCCGAATCCTCCCCAAGACTTACCAAAAGCCCTGGTGGTCCAGCAGGGTCCCGCGAGCGATCTCTTTCTCTGTGCCATCGAGCTGTCGGGCCTGCTACGAATCAAAATGGCGCCGATGGCCCTTTGCCCTTACGATGTCACAGGGACTACCTAGGCATAGACTGTGGCCTGTGCCATTGGTCAGCCCCTGTGACATCGTAAGGGGAAAGGGCCATCGACGCCATTTTGATTTGTAGCAGGCCTGACGGCCCGAAGGGAGAGATCGCTCGCGGGACCCCACTGGACCACCAGGGCTTTTAGTAAGTTTTGGAGAGTGATCGGGATGGTGGGGAGGTTGTAATATAGTACATTTGAAGGGTTGGGGTGTTTTGTTTTTTTTTAAATAAATGTGCCCTTCCCCCCGCACAAACCCGAAAACAAATTTTCCCCGAAGTTCGTTGAAATTGCCCAATTTGTGATATATGAATGCACATCTCTAGAGATTATACTATC
Source organism: Rhinatrema bivittatum (assembly GCF_901001135.1). Taxonomy (NCBI): domain Eukaryota; kingdom Metazoa; phylum Chordata; class Amphibia; order Gymnophiona; family Rhinatrematidae; genus Rhinatrema; species Rhinatrema bivittatum. The sequence goes on along the minus strand of NC_042615.1, from coordinate 376,217,389 downwards.
TGGAAATGGGAAAGAGGTGCTTAGAATGGAAATTATAAGTTATGTGTCAGTAAAAAAGAAAGATTTGGAGGTATTTTATCCCTTACCAAGTCTTTGGATAATTTTAAGAGAGATATGAGAGGGTCTCAAGATAAGCAGCTTGAGGATAATTATTGAATGATTCAAAGACTGTTGAATGACAAATTGTAACAAAGAGCATCTTCATCTTTATATTCTTTAAAAGACAAATTGTTCCTATATGGGAATAAATCCATAAAATATTAGCAAACAGTTAAAACAGGGAGAGATTCTCTGTTTATGCTTAGATTGTAGAATTATGGTGGGAAACATCATAACGTCAACTAAGGACATTTGTCAATAAGGGTAGGAAAAAGAAAAATGTATCGTTTTCTTTGTCATTTCATTTTGGGGGATTAGGTTTTTTACAAATTTTGTTTTGTCTAATGTTTATTTTGTTTATTTAGTTAAAAAATGAAATTAAAATTTAAAACAAAAAAATGAAAAAAAAACCCCACGGGGCCTCCCGAGGCTTCCCAAGAGCCCCACCCATCCTTTCCACTTGAAAAAAATATTGGGGCCAGGATCCTCCACAGGCCCCACTTACCCGGTCTGGGATGGATCCAACACTGAGGCCTAGGCCCAGGCCAAAGCATGGGCCTTGCATAGTGCATAGGCCAAGGTCACAGTGACCTACCATGGCCTAAGCCCTACACAAGGACCAGGCTTCAAGGCCTGAACCTGACACCTAGGCTTTGGCCTTGGAGAGGCCTAATGCTGCAGCCTGACATGGAGGCCAGGTTCTGCCACCTAGACCTGGGTCCGGGACCAGGCCTGACTCCGTAGCCCATTATGGAGACCTGCTCCTGAAGCTGGGGCCTCAGCCCAGACCGAGGTCTGTTGCCAGGACCCAGCCTGAAGGCCATGGCCTGCTCCTGTGCCAAAGCTTCAGAACATGGCCTCTGGGTTGGTTTTCAGTTTTAGACTTGGGTCTGGGTTGAGGCCTTGGCATCAGAAACTGATCGCCAGACTGGGCCATACCATTGGGCCTGGGCCCTGACCTAGACAGAAGCCCAGGTTTCGGGAATTGTCCTCTTGGTCCAGGCCGAGGCCCTGGAGTTAGGACTCAGTCTCCAGATCAGGTCACGGCATAAGGCATGGGCCCAGGCATTGGGACCCAGCCTCTGCATCAGATCCCAGTGTCAGACCTGGGTCTAAGCCGAAGTCCCAGCATTGGGACTGGGCCTCTGGACAAGACCATGGCATCAGACCTTGGTGTGGGCATTGGGCCTGGGTCTGGAACGCAACCCTGGATCCCCGACAGAGCAGGTAAGTTTTTTCCATTTTTGTGATCTTGGTCAAGGCCCTGGCATTGGTCCTGGGCATTGGCCAAGACCCCAGCATCGCACTCAGACCTAGGTCACAGCTCCTGCATCAGGCCACAGTCTATGCCTAGGTGAGGCTCTAGCCTTGGACATACGCTCAGGTTCCTGCATTGCACTCAGGCATAGGCTGAGGCCCTTGCTTTGGACCTCAGTCTATTCTCTAGATGAAGCCCCAGCTTCAAACCTGGACCTAAGCCCAAAGGATCAATTCTGTTTTCAAAACGAAATTTGAAACCAACAAAATTTTGTCAGATTTCCAAACGTTTCACTTAGAGACCGAAATGAAATTAAATAGGAAATTGTGTGTAATTGCCGATTTCTTTTCTCCCAAATGCCCATCCCTATTTGTCAGTGCTTTTTAGAATGTTATTAAACATTGTATATGCCAGACAGGAAGGATCCTTACGTATTATACTTCTTTTTGAAGGGTAGAGAACATCCATTAGAATACATTAATTCAAACAGAAACCGAGTTCACCATATCAAAGTTGAACAATTTTAAATCTCTGGGGTCAGATGGACTGATCTCATTTTTAACTCTTTGAAGTTTAAATTATCAGGAAGTTTATGCAAGGTATATGAGACCATGACTGCAAAGGGGCAAATGCCATAAACACTGCATATGGCAAATAAGAAGTTTCCATACCGAGTCAAACTGTATTTCCATCAAGCCCAGCATCCTGTTTCCAACAGTGGCTAATCCAGGATACAAATACCTGGCAAGTACCCAAACATTAAATAGATACCATGCTACTAATGCTGGTATTAAACAGTGGTTATGTACTATGTCATCTAGACTAATAGCAGTTTATGCACTTCTCCCCCAGGAATTGTCCAAACCTTTTTTAATCCCAGCCTAGATAACGTTCTTAACCACATCCTATGGCAATGAATTCCAATATGGTAGTACTACCAACTTCAGGGAGGGATTTAATGCTGACAGGTTCATATAGACCTAAATAACTATTAAACTTAGATATTGCACACTCCAAACAGAACCTCAGATCAGCAAATAAAGGACTTTTAAAGATGCCACCTACTCATTCCAAACAACCACATCTACTCAAAAGAGAGCAATCTCTCTAGGAAGCCCTAAACTCTGGAACTTCCTCCCAATCGAACTCAGAAAACAAGAAAACTTAAAAACTTTCAAAAAAGACCTAAAAACATGGAGGTTCACCAAAGCATATCAACTCACCCAATGAATAAAATAACACCAACCCCCTCCGGTTTAACCCTAAGAAATCTGGGAACTCAATACAAGTTTATATTATAACAAAGAATTGAAACGTGTAAAAAACTGATCAACAAACAAGTTTGTAAATTGATGCCTCTATGTTAACAATCATTTGAACCTTTTTTGGAAACCTTGTTAACCTCTTAATTTTGTAAACCATCATATTTTTTGTAAACTGTTGTGATGGCAAAACCAAACGACGGTATATAAAACTCGATAAATAAATAAATAAATAAAATATTTAATTCTTTGCAAAGGTCAGGAGGCCCCCCCCAATCTGGCCAAAAGTTCCGGTTGGGTCCAACGGGGGTCCCGGAGCGACCTCCTGCCACATGACCTACCTGTCACGTGGTAGGAGCACAAGATGGTGCCGGTGACGCCGGCGTCACGTGCTCCTCCGCTCCAGGACCCCCGTTGGACCCAACCGGAACTTTTGGCCAGCTTGGGGGGACCCCCCCCCCAAGCTGGCCAAAAGTTCTTTTTGGGCCGAACGAGCCGTCCGGCGCGAACGAGCCGGGAATCACGTGACGCCGCGTCACTCGACGTGCCACCGACGTCACATGCTTCTCGCCAAGGATTGCAGAAATGACGTCCTCACTCCTCGCTCGATCACCAGGGAGTTGTGGTAAGTCTGGGGGGGGGGATTAAGGAGGGTGAGGGGGTTTAAATTTTTTTTTTGCACATATGTACATATACCCAACTCATTGGATTTTTTTTATGTCCATATTGGCCGCAAGTGGGACCCCCTTTCGGACATAAAAAATATGAACATAAAATTTTGCTCTGCACATCCCTAACATATGGTATTCATTTCCCATTAAGTTAAAAAAAAACCCCATCCCAACCCTTTATATTTAATTAACTACAACCCCCCCCCCCCACGCTCCTGACCCCCCCAAGACTTGCCAAAAGTCCCTGGTGGTCCAGCGGGGTTCCTGGAACATTCTCCTGCACTCGGGCCATCGGCTGCCGGTATTCAAAATGGCGCTGATAGCCTTTACCCTTACTATGTCACAGGGGCTACCAGTGCCATTGGTTGGCTCCTGTCACATGGTAGGAGCAATGGATGGCCGGCGCCATCTTGTGCTCCTACCATGTGACAGGGACCGACCAATGGCACTGGTAGCCCCTGTGACATAGTAAGGGTAAAGGCTATCGGTGCCATTTTGAATACCGGCAGCCGATGGCCCGAGTGCAGGAGAATGCTCCAGGAACCCCACTGGACCACCAGGGACTTTTGGCAAGTCTTGGGGGGGTCAGGAGCGTGGGGGGGGGGGGTGTTGTAATTAATTAAATATAAAGGGTAGGGATTTTTTTTTTTTAACTTAATGGGAAACGAATACCATATGTAACTAATGGACGAATCGGGGTTCCCCGAAGACGGATATAACGGATTTGGGTCTCAGCGAATACGAATACTGAATCGAACGTAGGGATGTGCATTTGTTTTGAACAAATGTACAATCCGCAATATATAGGTCCCTATTTATTGCATTCGTGGGGTTCTGAAACATATGGCGAACCCCCACGAATGCAATGGATGGCCGGTGCCATCTTGTGCTCCTACCATGTGACAGGGACTGACCAATGGCACCGGTAGCCCCTGTGACATAATAAGGGTAAAGGCTATCGGTGCCATTTTGAAACCGGCAGCCGACGGCCTGAGTGCAAGAGATGGCTCCAGGTCCCCCGCTGGCCCACCAGGGACTTTTGAGAAATCTTGGGGGGGGTCAGGAGGGTGGGGGTTTTATTCATTAGTGATACGTTGCATTCGTGGGGGTTCGCCATACGTTTCAGAACCCCACAAATGCAACGAATAGGGACCTATATATTGCGGATTGCACATTTGTTCAAAACAAATGCACATCCCTAGTGGAAGGCTCTCTGGGAACTATAGGGACTGCCATATAATAAATCTTTTTGTTTGAAATTATTGGGCAACCCACTATTTATTCAGGAAATGGTTATCCTATTTATCAAAGACTGGCAAAATTGGGACATAGGACATTGTTGCCTTTTATTGATCCTTGGAATCCTTAAATTTATCCTTTTGCCTATTTTGAAGAAAAACTAGGCTTTAATCTTACAGAATATGCTGTTTGTTCTACTGGCAAATTAATAGCTTTATCGTTACTTACTTTATGGAATATTTGGATAATTACACATCGGGGATGTTTCAAAATTTACTTTCCATATTTAAAACAAGTAAATATACATTGTCCTCTATACACAAATTCCTTAATTCTGTGTCTTTCTATGTGGTGGTGGGTGCTCTGGTGATGTCCTGAAGCATTGATCTCAGATAGGAGGTGGCAAGGTGGGACAGATAGGCAGGGCAGAAAGGTGAGGAGCAAGACATGTGGACAGATAAGGAGACAAAGAACTGAAGAACTGGCCACAAGGACTGAAGAATGTAGACAAGAGCCACAAAACTGAAGATTAGGACAAGGACCACTGAAAATGAAGATGAAGACGGAAACTGGAACTGAAAACAAAGGCAGGAGCTGGAACTGAAAACACTGAAGCAACTCTCACCTTGGTCATAGAGAGATCTGTTGCTGAGGCACTGATGGAGTTTCAGTGCAGGCCTTTTATAGGCCTATGCCCATGATGTCATCAGGAGGCGCCTTGAGCCTTTTCCCACCACGGGCCCTTTAAATGCAGTAACTTCAGGCACATGTGTGCCCTAGGAGAAGCGGGGCCAACTGGTGACAGTGGAGTCCTGCTGCATGGAGTGTTGGTGTTTCGTCGGTGAGGATTATGGAAGCCTGCTGTGAGGGAAGAGTAGGCGAGTGCAGTTGGCTGTGGAATGCAGACCACCGAACACAACAAAAAGAACTACTCCGGGGAAGTCATAGGAAGTTTTCAAGATGGCCGCACGCTAGAACTCCATGGATTCCCTCTTACCATATAAAAGATTTCCTAATACCTTACATTCTTCCTGTTTCAATGGGTAAGAGAAAGAACAAGGCTCGAGTGTTCCCAGATATGTTGGGAACTTCAACATGGATAGACATCTTCTCCAGAGCTCTATTGTACTAGACGATGGTTCACAGGATGAAGTCCCTGACTGAAACATCATTAATTACAAAAGATCACGATGTGCCTCCTCAACCCGGGGTTTCTATGACCTATATTGATGGTAGCCGTTTTGCTCTGTCCATTTCGGTTAGATGACATCATATTGCCATTGCTTGGTGATGAGAGACACCAGAACTGAGGAGCTGACTGTTGGATAGAGTTCAGACTTCTTGTTTTTGTGTGTGGAGGCAAAAGATTTGCCCTGTAACATTACACTTGATGGTATATGGGAAGCCATTATGAAGCTTTCCTCTCAAGTAGCCTAGTTTGTGTCTCAGTATCAAGATGTATCAATAACTGTACACACTATACAAAAACAAATAACTGGGTAATCTCTGAAAGTGGAACAATTTGAATCTAGAAAGTTAGCTCTATAGGATTCAGTGGAAATTATATCCAGGGATTATTTTTATCTGCAAAATAAGATGGAAAATTTAGAAATGTTGTTTGTCGACACAATATTCTGATTATTAACTTTCCAAGAAAAAACATTTATCCAATGGAAATTCTGTGCAGATATGTTCTGTAAATTTTAAAAGTTTCTCAAAATACACGCCCCCCCCCCCCACACACACACCCAGTTTCAAAGGCATACTACCTGCCCATCTCTCACAAGTCTTCATAAGAGAAGGAACACTTGAGCCCCCACTTGATTTGTCTCATCTGTCTTCATTTTTAGAATAATCTTCAGTGGAAGGAATAGAGAATTTTACCTTGTGACATTTGCTATTGAATCACATTGAGATTTCATTTTGAAATGATTTTTTTTGTAATAGAGATGTTCCTTTCTAGGTTTAAAAGTCCATGTGTTTCCTGATGTAGCTAAGGCAGCTCAGTTTAAGAAAAATAGATTTTTATTGCTGAGACCTGGTGTTACTAGTTTGGGGGCTTTATTTTGGTTATATTTCCCCTGTAAATGTATGTTTTCTTTATACCCTCTCAATTGACTGCTTTTCTTAATGATAAGTGCCTTCATGATATTGTTCCTTCTACCACAAATTTAGAAATGGATATCTCTCATGAGAAATAGGTGATGTAATATTAGTGTGTCCCCCCTCTATGCCAGGCCGTATTTCTTATTTTTTATTATCTTCTTATATTTTCAGTTTTGGAAACCTCCTATTATTTGTGGGCTGACAGGGTATGAGAGATTTACTGTACCTAAATTTAGGCATATGAATTGTACTTACATTTATGGAATTTTCAGCCCAAATCTTCGGGACAGCTATGTTAATATTGGGAATGTTCCAGGAATGGGAGGTTTCTGGGGAAGCTGTGTCACCTACGAGTTATAGGGAGGTCCATTTCCAAAAAGTGGATCAATAAGAAGGAATATACATAGTAACTCCATGACTCACTAGTAGGAGTTGAAGGTAGTTGTATGGAGTCTGTAAAGCTCTACATAGGCTTTGTCTAATGAGCCAGTGAGGGTAGCCAAGGGACTGTGGCTACCAATGGAATTATAGAGAAAATATGGTTGGCTGCCTCTCTTTCCCAGTTCACAGGAAGAAGAAATATTCTCTTGGAGTCCAAAGGTGTCTTTTCCAAGCTGGGTTACTGATTCCAAGGTTATAGGAAGCAAGGAATGGCTTGCAAAAGGAAGTGATGCAATCATCAGACAGATTGCTACCAATTCTTTTAAGTGGGAGGATTTTTCTGGACTTCAAGAGTTTCAAGGGGAAAATAAGTTTGAAGAGCAAGGAGAGATACCTCAGCCTTATTTCAGTATTCCAGTTGTCTGAGGATTTTGTATCAGTATTTTTTGGACTTTGTGCAGGTTTCTCATGGATAAAGAATATTTCTATTTTTGTACCCTAAACTGTTTTTAGTTTTGTAGTGATGAACCTTGGATTGTATTCAGTAAACTATTTTTGTATGGAACACAGTTTCTGGTATGGACTGAGTTGTGTTTTAAGAGAGATCCCATTTAGGGCCCTACAGGTTTACTCTGTCCTTATCAGATAATCCATGTTCCTACCTTTGCAATGAGTGGCTCAGTGCTCAGCAGCAAATTAAGGATGTTCATTCATTTGAAATGAATGGGTAAAATGCAACAAATGAGACTAATTTCATTTCATTCATGGCCCGTCAAAACAAGTGGAGGGGGCCCAATAATTTAAATAAAAATGTTTGTTTCATTTGTTTATGTTTCTCATTCAAGTCTAGGGCACATTGAAGTCTATGTTTGTGCTGAGCATGGAACAGTTGCAGGCATGGACTAATTGATAACTATCACAACCAGTTCTTGCCTGTGTGATAGATAAATCTTGTCAGAGGCAAAATAGGAGAAGCTGGCAAGGAGACTGGATGGAAGACAAATCACATTAAAAATCTTTTTAACTAGCCTAAAGCTGCCATCTGGATCAAGTGATACTAATATCCTCCAAGAGGGGACAGAAGAGATTATGGTTATTCTGTGTGCTGTGCACAGTAAAGAGGAAAACAGAGGAGGATGCTGGGGAAGAGATGCTGAGCAAGAGAATAGCTATAACGGATGCTGAGTGATGTGTATGGGGGGCATAGAAGGACTTTGCAGAGGGTGAAAGGAAAGTGAGAGGTAGAAGCTGAGCAGAGTGAGAGAGGGGAATGCTGTGCCAGAGCTGCTACTAATAGGCAGGAATATACCGGGGAGGGTACAAGATTGAAGGTTTGCCTAGGCATCTAATATCCTTGCACAAGCCCTGAGCATAAAGCACAAAATCTAAATCACACATCAAAGCATCATAACATAGAAACATTTCAGCCAAGGGTCCCATGGACCATGTAGTCTGCCTTCATTTCTATTTGTTAGGCTGGGCATTAGAAGCCAGTGGAATTCTAACATTGCCTTTACTTTATCTCAAGCAGAACTTCCTTGGGCCTTTCCTGTGTTTTTTATGTCTTTATTACTACCTTTTCCTCTACATGGGAGTCATTTCCTGCATTTCTCCTTTGTGTGAAGACCATATTCTCTACTCATTTCTCATATGGGTCAATTAATTTCCAACGTGTTAGCCACCTCTCTGGAAAAGCCTTCATTTCCTGTGACTTCCTAGATGCCTATCTAGCCTATCCCAAGTGCCTCCTCTATATCTGCAGGGTAACTCTAGAGGCCTAACATATAAGAAATAACATTGTCTACATAAGTACATTTGTTAGGGAAATTAAATTATGTCATGATCATTTTCTTAACTTCAGGAGAGAAAGCTTCCATGGAGAATGCTCAGCCTGGGCCTTCAGCTCAGGAGCATAAACATGAACTGGGGAAGGAGCAGGATCCATTCCCTGGAGAGTAAAACAGTAAACTAGAAATAAAAGAGGTTTACCTGCTAATTTCTAACCAAAATGAAGTCATGGACCCCCAAGGATGAGAAAATCTTAGACCCTATCTGTGACCACCCATCTTTACTGACAGTACAGGTGGACAATGTACAGGTGGATCCAGAGGCTGAAAGCAGAGCTGAGGAGTGTCCACAGGAAGTCAGGTCATCTACACAGATCAGCAAAAGGGAGAAAAAGTTAATTAGTAAAAATGATGAATTATTGTGGCAGCTAGAGGTGCTGAAGAACAAGCAGGTAGAAATAGCCTATGTAAATAATGATCTGGGATCCATTATAGATCATTTGAGCCAAGCACAGATGTCTGCTTACCCTCTGGCAATTCTCTTTAGATGAAGCACCTCTTGGCCTGTCCTTTCCCTAGAATAGCATCAAGATACTATGGTGCCTTTGGAAGGCAGTGTGACATAGCAGGCCTTTCTGTGACCAAGTATTACGTTGGGTCCAAAAAGAGGAAGCACATCAGGAGGTGATGGAAGAGGATAAAAAGCCTCTTTAAAAATGTAAATAGGTTGTTCATAGTTGTTAATAAATGACATAATTTTAAATCTAAAAATAGTATGATTAATCTGTTTCTAAGATAGTAGGGGTAAGTGAGCTAGGTAGGTCCCTGGGCCCAGCTTACCCTGTCTTATTGTTAGAGGTTGTGGGGGTTGGAGGTGCCAGAGAAGGCTCAATTTTTTAAATGTTTATTTTGGTTTGGCAAATGAGCTAAACAAAAATAAACATTAAAACTAACTGAAAAATGAAATTTTGTAATATTTCTGAAAAATTAATTAATAAAAGTAGAAAGATAGCAATCATTCTTTTATGTATTGGTATTCTTGTGTCTTTAACTCAGTAATTGCATGATACCTTTATAAGGGGAACAAGATGATAATTGCTTGGTTCTTGCATTTATTTGTAGCTTGGAAGGAAAAGACTGCTTTTATGATAGTTTCAACAAAGAAAAGTAAAACTGGCTCTAAACTGATGAATGATTGAAAGCTACATGTGTCTAAGCACCAGATAGCAAAAGCAGATTAGCAATATACTGAAGACTGACAACAATAACAGGAAAATGTAAAAAATAGAACTATCAGAAGATATGATGACATTTATTATGTCATATTGAAAATGACTATAAATATGGCAAGCTTATGAAAATCTATACATGGCAATGTTTGGCAATGCTGAAAAGAAAGGATCTAATGATTGGATAGCTATGAATAACCATGTAATGTAATCCATTCCTATGCATTCTGCCTCTGTACAAAAAAGCTGCCAAGGCTTTGTGGATGAAGACAAAATAGGAAAACATATTGCAGGTGTCAGATGTACTTTTGAGGATTTTCCCACAACGACTATCCAAACAGCAGTGGCCATGTTGTCAAACATCTTTTAGGTAGATTGAATTTAAGTTATCAGATGTAGGATATATAAATAAATATAAACAAAAGACAGATGTAGGTCTGCATAGGAAGCAGGTATAATCCAGTTTGTTCCTCATAAGATTTTGTTGCACTTTAAAAGATGTGAATCTCACATTCATGAAGGAGATGCTGACTGGTAACTAGGGTGTTTGAACAGGAGTGCCAAAGACACAAAGAGGCACAGTAGAGATGTAGCACAGGAAAGAGTGGCCAGAGAATATTGCGTTGAAGAGCAACATAGCATCCTGATACCACTTCCTCCCCCATCTCAATACTTTAAAGCCATGTTGCCTGCTAAGAACCATCTCTCCTGATACAGTCTATAGTTAAAATAATTGGCAAGAGAGAACCATGGCTTGCTCCAGCAAAGGAGATCCCAGCACTAATTTTTGTAACATGCTATCTCACAAAGCCCATTGTTATCATGGACAAAGAAGCACTGGCATATTGGAGACACACGTCCACAGTCTGGCCAAACCTAGCCAAAGTGTGTCAGTGCTTTCTTTTCTATCCCTCAACCAGCATACTGTTGCGACTGTTGCTGCCCGATGTTTCCACTCCACCCACCTTACCTCTTTGGCGACTCCCTGTTTGGTTGATGGAAGTTTGGCTGCCGCGGCGTCATTTTGCCGACCTCCTCTGGCATCCCCGGACCGGCTAGACGCTAGGGATGTGCAGAGCAAAATTTTATGTTCATATTTTTTATGTCCGAAAGGGGGTCCCACTTGCGGCCAATATGGACATAAAAAAAATCCAATGAGTTGGGTATATGTACATATGTGCAAAAAAAAAATTTAAACCCCCTCACCCTCCTTAATCCCCCCCCCAGACTTACCACAACTCCCTGGTGATCGAGCGAGGAGTGAGGACGTCATTTCTGCAATCCTTGGCGAGAAGCATGTGACGTCGGTGGCACGTCGAGTGACGCGGCGTCACGTGATTCCCGGCTCGTTCGCGCCGGACGGCTCGTTCGGCCCAAAAAGAACTTTTGGCCAGCTTGGGGGGGCCTCCTGACCCCCCCAAGCTGGCCACATATCGAACATATCTATGTTCGATATGTGGGAAATCCGATCGTTTATGTCGAATCAATTTTTTAAGTAAAAAAAAAATATGAGTTGCGTTTTACTAATGCGGTCAATCCGAATGCACACCCCTACTAGATGCCGCCTTCCGCCATGTTCTCCTGAGGCCTAAGGGCATGCGTGCGGCGCAGCCGCGACTCAAGTACCAGCTGTGGTGCGAACCTCAGGGGCGTCCCCCTGAGATGACATCATCATTGCCAGTTATTTAAGGTCTCTTGTTTTGCTAGCTAATCGAGTTAGCAAAGGGTTTCCTAACTAGCTGCCTCCAGGTATCGCTGCAGATGGGATTCGGTCTCCGCTTACCTTGCTATTCTGCCTCCTCGGACTTTACCAAGGGTACCCGCTCCTCGGGGGCCTCGCTCTCTCTCTTGCTTTTCAGGTCGCAGTCTGGAACTGGTACTCGCTCCTCGAGGGCCACGTTCCCGGACCTGCTCCTGAATATAACTTCTGCCAGGAAGTCACCGCTGCCTACAACACCAGTGAGTTACCATTTCTCTCTCAGAGCTTTCCCTGGAACCAGGTACTCGCTCCTTGAGGGCCTACTTCATTCCAGCTCCTGGGCTGTTCCAAGAGAATATTGTGTGAGTGTTACCATCAAGGATCTGTTCCTGAACTCTGCATACACTGCCTACTCACTATCTCAGTTTCTCTATAGCTCAGCCATCCTGGGATCGCTGTTCCAGTGTCTGAGGGACTACAGCCCAGCTGGGCTCTTCCAGCTAACTACTGCCACCTCTGGTGCTTCTCTAAAACCGTTTAATAAAAGAACTAGTGTGTGTCTCCCAACTCTGAGCCTGACCGGTGGTCCCTCTCGGGATCTTCACCCGTGGGCATGGTCATGCCACCGGCCCAAGGATCCACCCACAATTATCACAAATAATAACACATACCTAGTGAAAATGCCATCGTGAGCCCTCATTACTCAAGGCTGGCACCAGAGTTGATGAAAAGGCTGGTCTTTTTAAAAATAATGTCCCTTTGCTTGGGTTTCCAGAATTCCCATGCAAGTGGCAAAATGACTGAAAGCATCTTGAAGGTCTTGGGGCTGCTCTACCTATCTGCCATTCCCATATATACCACCTTAAGTGACTTGCTGCCACATGCTTACTTGCCATGCCCCAGATATTGCACCTTAATAGTCTTATTGCTGCTCTGCATACATGCCAGTGCCTGATACACCATTTTAGGGGTCATGCTATACCCCAGATATATCATGTTAAGGGTTTTGTTGCTACACTTTTCTGACCTGTCTTGCCCCTGACCTTATGTGTCTTACTGCTACTCTGCTTACCTGCCATGCTCCATATATGCCCACCTTCTTTACTCTTGATATGACACCTTGGGAATTATGCTGTTAAAATGCCTACCAGCCATGCCTGTTATATACCAGCATGGGAGTTTTGGTGCCTCCATGTTGTTTGCTGTTATACTGAGGTATTATATCACTGGAAAAAAATATGAAAAAAGAAAAAAATATGTTTCTTCTCCCACTCCATCATTTTTAATGTTCTTCATTTTTCTCTGCCCTATTACAATTCCAGTCTAGTTATCCCATCCTGTTGTTTCATAGTTATACTTTGGTGTTTTATTTCCAGAAAACAAAATGTTAAAAAATATGTGTTTCACCTTTCAACTCACCTCTTTTATGGTTTTGTATCTTGCTGTCAGGGCCTGTCTAGGCCTTTGTGATGTTTGTGATTCACAACGATCCATATCTTAGTGGTTTATACAACTTTGAACTGTTAATGATGGATTACACTCCATGCCTTGCAGATTTAGACACCTTCATACTGTTTGTGATTCCTTGCACTGTACTCTATGGAGGCTTTGATGCTTTTGTACTGTTTTTGATTCCATATACTTTACACTTTTAGCACTTTGATGTCTTTGAACTGTTTGAGATTTTCCTCACTGTATGCCTTGGATGCTTTGATGCCTTTATGCTGTCTGCTATTCCTTGCACTTTATACCTTAGTGGCTTTGATGCCTTTGTGTTGTTTGTGATTATTCACACTCTAAACCTTTAGGTCTTTGGCATCTTTGTGCTATTTGCCAGTCTCTTCACTATATGCATCAGAAGCTTTGATGCTTATGTGCTGTTTATGATTCCTTGTACTATGTCTTATGGGTCAGCACCCATTGACATGTAGTAGCTCTACAATTAATTACCACACTTTTACAAATAACAAATGAAGCCATAATTGATTTAATGAGTCATTGGACGTTTATCTGTAACAGCCATATGTTCATAACAGGTGCATAGCTTGATCTTTACAATTTGATAAAAGCATAAGCTAGTCTACTGGTAAGATCAACCACATTCCTCCTACTGAGACAAGCATACCCCACTCTGGCTGTCTTTGAGCTTCTATCCAAGTCTCTTTCCTTTACAATATTTGCCAACATGTGTTCTTGCCCTGGACATATAATGCTTTATAGGGATGTGTATTATTTTCAAAATAATTTCAAAAACACAATGAATAAGGGAAATTAATTTCACTCGTGCACCCTGAAATGAACTGAAGACCCCTTGAATGAAACTAACCTTATTTGTTGAATTTGTTTGAAAACAATGCATAAAGCCTGAGTCCAGGCCGAAGCTGGGACTTCACCTAAGGCATAGGCCAAATCCCAAAGTAGGGGCAGCATCCTAAGCCCTGCCCAACACTGGGCTCTCAGCTGAGATCCAAAAATCATCTTACCTGATTCATCAGGTATACGATGGCAAGGATGGGCCTTAGACCAGACCCAGCCTGATGCCAGAACCCAACCCAGAGGCCAGGTCCTGACACATGGGCCTCAGCCTAATCTAGAGCCTGGACACAGGCCTGATGCCATGATGCATCCTGGACGCTAGGACCTGATGTTGGGTCTTTGGCCCAGACATATGCCTGATGTTGCAACCCGACCAGGAGGCTGGATCCTGACACATGGGCCTTGGCCTAAGCCGGAGCCCAGACTCAGATTTGATGCCATGATGCAGATTCCAATTCTGGGGCCTCAGCCTGGACCCAGGCTTGATGCCAAGACCAGGTCCCGATGCTGGGGAGGTTAGCCTACACTAGAGACCAGTCCCAACCCTGACATCATGACTGGGCCAAGATGCCAGGTCCTGTTACTGGGACCTTGGCCTAGACCCAGACCTAATACCACCACTTGGTCTGGAGGCCAGGTCCCGATGCCAGGGCCTTGAACTAGGCCAGAGCCTGGAACCAGGCATGAAGCTGAGAATCAGAATGGAGGCTGGGTCCTAATGCTGGGGCCTCAGCCCGGACACAAGCTTGATGCTGGGGCCTGGTCTAGAGGATGGGTCCTGAAGCTGAGGCCTCAGCCTAGGGCCAGGCCCAGGCTTTTAGCCCGGGCCTCACAGCTGCTCCCTTGTCATTCTTGTCTTCCCTTATGATGCCATCCACTGGGGTTATGCCAGTGTTAATTAACTCCAGAGTATTCACTCCAGTGGACAGCACCATTTTGATGTACAGCAGACAGCATCATAAGAGAAGACAAGATTGAAAAGGGAGCAGCTGTGAAGCTTGGGATCCAGGCCTGGGCCTGTTCCTGAGCCTAGGATGAGGTCTTGGCTTCTGGATATGGTCTCCAGGCTGGGTCCTGGTGTCAGGCCTGGGTCTAGGCTTTGGACTAAGCCATGGCTCAGATGTTGGGACCCAACCTCCAGGACATGCTGCACCATTGGGATTGGGTCCGGGCTCCTGCCTAGGCTGAGGTCAGGTATTAGGATCCAGCCTCTGGGTCAGGTCATGGCGTCGGGCCTCGGTCTGGGCTGAGGTCCTGTTGTCTGGACCCAGACTATGGGCCAGGTTTAAATAGTGGGCCTGGGTCTTGGCTCTGACCTAGGCCTAGGTCCAGGCAGCAGGACCAGTCTCTGGGTTGGATTGCAGCATTGAGCCTGGGTCCAGGCCAAGGTTCTGGTATCAGGATCCAGCCTCTGGGCCAGGTCACAGCATTGGGATCTGGGTCTGGACTCTGGCCTAGTACTGAGGCCTAGGCTTCGGGCCTGATCCAGATGAAGCATCAGCTTTGCTTAGGTCAAAGCAGCGGTGACATACAGCTCCCTCCGCCTAAGCAAGGCTGAGGCTTAGGCCTTTCTGGTGGAGCCCCAGATCCTGGCCCCAGTATTTTTCCAGGCTGGCAGACAGGAGGCCCCAGGAGACCTTGTTTTCATTTTTTGGCCATTTATTTAGGGGATTTATTGGTTGATTTGTTTTTTTTCTTATGAATGAAACAAATCAAACAATCCATGAACCAAAATTAGTAGGAAATAAAACATCACAAAAATGAACCAAAAATGAAAACAAACATTTTTCCCCCTGCAATTCCTACTGCTTTGCGAATCTGTAGAACCACTCCTCATGCTTTCAATGCCATTCTTCCTCCACCTCAGCCTTTGAGTTATTACTTGGGAATTTTAAGACTACTCTTTGTCTTCTTGCTGCATTTCTCTGCTCTTACTATTTCAGTTTTTTGTTAATTCTTTCTCATTTTTACATATACAAATTGGAAACATAAATAATCCCTTTAACAATTTAAATTCTCTCTGATCTTTACATTATTCTTTCCCAGGAAATAAATAAAACTAACAATGAGAATATGTTCAATTTGTACTTTTAAGAAATAATATAAAGAAACATAACCCATTAAGAAGACAAATGAAAATTCCCATTCCCCATTTTGAGGAATTGGTGAAGAGGTGGTAGGTTTGCAAGCTTCAATAAACTGGTGTAACTGATCCGATTGCAAAAATATAAAGGACTCTTCCCCCTTTTCAAAATATATTTACAAGGATAATGTAGGACGAAAGAAAAACCTAACGCAATAACACTTTGTCTCATAGATAGAAATTCTTTCCTCCTGATCTGGGTCACTTGGGCCAAATAAATCTTAACTGGCTGGCCATAGAACAATACAGGAAAATTCCTAAAAAAATGATCTCATAACATTATTTATATCCTGGACAGCTGTGAAATATACCAACAAAATATTTCTATCTAATACATCTGTATTTGAATTCTCTAAGAAACTAGTCAGGTTTGCGGGGATAGCAGCAGCCACAGCCCCTATAGTTGAAGCCCTCTTATTTAAGAAGTAACAAGTATTTATTGAGGGAAAATTATCTTGTGGGAAACCGAGTGCTTCAGTAAGGAACCTCTTCAAAGTTGTATAAGGTATTTCCCCTGCGATCCTGGGAAAATTCAAAATCCTCACGTTTAATTGTTAGATATTGTTTTCCAATACTTCCAAGCGCCTTGAACAGGCTAGTTGATCCTTAATAACAACCACATTTAGGGCTTGGATCGACTGATTCTTACTCTCAGCCTCCACAATCCTATTTGTAATTGTATTAGTCTGTTCATGAATGCCCAAGATTTTCTGCTGAAAATTGTAGGCTAATGAGTCCATTTTATTTTCTAGCCTACACAGAGAGGATCCAAATCCTGCCACCAGGTCCCATATTGCCTCTAGGTTCACCGTTTCCAGCCTAGCTGGCAATTGCGTAGACTCACCCTGTGTGCTGAATGCTGTTTGCCCTTGGCTTCCTTACAGAGGGGGCTGAGCTCTCTCCCTCCTTTGAGAATCTCATGGGAAGCCTTCCAAAACTTCTCCATCGCCAAGATCCACCCCTTCTCTGGTGACAGGGAAACTCTCCTCTTTCAGCACTGAGCTAGAGGCAGCTCCCTCCTGCCCAGTTGCTCCTACCGCATCATCGGCAGGCGACTGGCCTGCGTCTCTGCCGGGGTCATGATGTGCCTGAGGCTGGTGCAGGTCGGGGCTTAGGGATGCCTCCTCCAACGGAGCTTTCCACTCTCCTTCACGGGACTTGCAACAGTTTCACCAGCTCCCTCGAAGTCCGACTGGGTCAGGAAGCACTCAATGTCTAGCTGCATTAAGGGAAGTAAGGATTCGGTAGGGTAAATCCTTATCTTCCCTTTTCTTTTGGCTGGCATGGCTGCAATTTAATTCACGAAAAAAAATTTGTAGCAGCAGCAAGCGCTCTGTGCTCCTACTATGCTGCCATCCCTATTTCAGATTTTTATAATTGCCAGCACCACTGCTGCTTTCACAGATCTAAGCCAGATTTGGTACCTTACAGATTAATTTTAAACTGAACATGCATGTGTCCATACATGAATGTATTTGGCACATGAGCGGATATTCGCTTGAATTTTAAATCACTTGCGCACATATGATTTAAAATACACTTACCATGTATAAGTATGCACCTAATTTTAAGAGGTTACTCAAGCAAACCTTCTTCACGTATCTTCCATGGGACTTTGCCGGCTTTAATGCATGTATTTGAATAGATTTTAAAACATGCTTATGTGAGGGACATTCCCAGTTTTTCATATTAGTCCACCAGTTTGTCCAGTCAATCTTAAGTTCATCTAGACCCTAAGGTTCTTCATAATGCACACCCCTCAGTTGATCCAGACCCCTCATTCTATTATGTAATGCCAAAAACTTGAGATCTGCACAAATGCTCCTTATCAAGAGCAGCAGTAAAGTTACTCGGCTAACAAGCTGCCACACGCTGTGGCCTCTGGTTTTAAAATACGGAGTTATGTGCATAACAGTTGGACCTGCCCCAGAACGCCCATGCCCTGCCCCCAAATCCATGTCCATTTTCTATCCCTTTTTTGTTACTTGTGCATGCATATATATATGCATAACTTCTGGCTTACATCGCTCGCACATAGCCTATGTACTCGCGTACATATTGCCAGACATATCTATTCAGTGATGCATACAATATAACTTAAATACACTAACAGAATATACCGCTAGACCTTTATCATGTTTAAATTAGTTGTGTTTGTCTATTTTAACCTTCGTAGGTAAATTTGTTGTGCCTGACTTTTTAACTTTTATTATCTATGTTATTTAATATATATTATTTATATATGTTATCACCATTATTATCTATGTTATTTAATGTTATTTATAACCTCTTGTTCTACACTTGTTAATTGTAAACCGACATGATGCGATATATATTGTGAATGCCGGTATAGAAAAACTTAAATAAATAAATAAATAAATAAAAACTTATGTATGTATATTTAATAAACCGCCTAGACGGACATGCAAATGTCTTATTGTTTGCGGTATATAAATATTTTAAAATAAAATAAAAATAAATAAACAAATATAGGTTTTTTAGTACAAACAACATTTTTTTAAATTTGGGCGTTAGGGTGCTTCCTCCACTGTTCCTTCTGTCTATGAGTTTCCTTCCAAATACCTTTCCCCTGTGGTACATGCTGACTCTTGCTTTTGCACTTGCCATGGCCATCTATTGCTTTGCATACTTGCTACACCACTCCTGATGCTTTTGATACCATTCTGCCTCTGCCTCAGCCCTTGGGGTTTTATGGCTATTCTTCTCACTGTGATGATTGGCTCCTACCATTTCAAGTTTTAGTAATTGCCAGAGCTACTACTACTGCTGCCATCATTCCAAGCCTATCTTGATAACTTAGGGTGTTTTCTCCACTGCTCCAGCTGTCTGTGAGGTTCCTTCAAACTTTCCACCCCCTTAAGCTACTTACCAAGTTTTGCTTTGCCCTGGCTGACCAAACCTTTACACAAGCCTTTCCCATCAAGTAATCTTTAATGCCTTCATGTTCTCTTGTCATATCAATCAAATTGGACCAAAATGTCCTGTCACCGCTATATTATACAAATATTTATTTTGAACCAATTTCAACTTTTATTTACCATACCAGCAAACTCTGGTCCTAATATTCTCTGAAATTTTAAGAATTTTTTAGAAGGGGTTGTAAGTTTCATATAATTATTAGTGCCCCCGTCATTGTGATAGTTTGTGGTATAATCATCAACTTCCAACCACCTCCATATTTTTCTTAAATTACTACAGTTCAATTGAATGGCATTCATTTTTAATATGCCATTCAATTGCATGGCATACATTTTTAATATATATTTTCTTTTAAACTGTTTTTTTTTTATATTATTTCACACACTTGAATATAAATATGAATGAACCCTGCTTAAAGTCCCAAATAGTTCTCTTGGACATTTTCTCTTGGACATTTTCTTCAGACTTTGTTCTCTTACAGTTCTTGCAATTATTGCTCTTATGTGCTATTTAGGTATGATGGATTATACTATATCAAAAGGCAAGGGCTACAGAAGTATAGCACATGGAACCACAAGTATTGCTCTCCTCCATGATCACCACCTCTGAGGTAAAGAGCCAGTATTTGCAAAACTGATTCAAAAGAAGAATCGTGCCCTGGATTCCCTGAATCATATGATATTAACAATATATAGAACCACTAATTATTAGCCTCTTAACTTCCAGTTAAGACCAATTCCAAGCCTGAACAGCTAACTCCTTTCACAATGACATCAGGCCTCCTCCAAGATTTCCTCTGGTTTCTTCATGCCTATGGATTTCTATCAAGTTGGTTGGTGTCCTTTGCCCCTCATTTGAAGACTTGGGATGTTCTTGCCACTCTAGGTGGCTACTTTTCACCTCTCATGATGCTTTGGGGTATTCATAATGCCTTGGGGATGTTTGTCTCTTTTGATGCTTTCTTCCACCTTCATGGTGCCTTGAGCTATCCATGCCACACTTGGTGCCACTTTGCCCCTTTGTCTTAGGGGAGTTCATGCCACTGTTGATACCCTTTTCCAACTTTTGAAGCCTTGGGGTGGCCAGTCTTGCTGTTATTTTGCTCCTCTGATGGTGCCTTGGAGAACCTCTGCCACTGCTGGTACCGGTTTACCTCATTGCAAGTCCTTGAGCTCTTCATGTCACTTTTGGTACCACATTGACATAGTCTTGATTCGTTGGCATGCCTTTACCCTTCTGATGATGTCTATTTATTTATTTATTTTTATATTCTGCTTTTCGGCACTTCAAAATGGATTACATTCTGTCACTATAGGTATTTCCTTATCCTCAAAATAAGTAGGCTGCATTCCTTCCCCATTTACTATAATAGTAAATGAATGAACGAACAAAATTAGTAAGCATTTTTTTTTTGTATGAAATTGATTAAATGAATGAAGGTCCCCTATTAAATGAATGAATGAAACAAAAAGTTTTTCATTTTCACATTTCTAGTCATTACCACCTGTACATTTTTGGCCTTCTAGCAGTCATGGCTGGCTGGAATCAGACAGTTTGCCACCTCCATATTGTATTTTCTCAGGAAAACATCTCACTAAATACTTGGGATGTGCATTCATCCTGGTTTGGAGAATCTGAAAAATGAACATAATTTTTCCGAAATTTCGGAAAAATTCATTTTTTGGGATAGTGCGCAATAATGGGAGTTAGCGCACACTCACTCCATTAGTGCGCACTATCCCAAAAATCTGGGTCCCCCGAAAAAAAAAGCCCAAACCACAGGAAAAAATACATTTCTTTTGGCGGGCCAAAAATGAAGCCGGAACCTGAAGACTCTCTGTTGCTTAAGAAGACATTACAGATATCTACTATTGTGAGTGTATCATCTACCACTGGTTATGTCCAGCATACCCTGTCTACTCACTACCTATAGTCTCTCTTTACAGCTCAGCAACTCAGAGATCATAGTTCCAGTATCAGAGGGACTTCAGCCCTGCTGGGCACATCAACTCACTACTGCCACCTCTGGTGGTTCTACTTCCAGTCTAATAAAAAACTATCTGTGTTTGTCTCAATACTCCAGCCTAGCCGGTGGTCCCTCTCAGGATCTCCACTTGAGGGAGCTGTCATCGGCCATCAGCCCAGGGATTCACTATTTCTACTATGTGTTACTCCTTATACTATAGAGCGGTATTATCATCTGCCACTCTGTGGGAGCCAACCCACATCAGACCATTACTCCTCTTTCTGCGGAAGTTGATCCATATCTCCCCATGGGGATCATACAGGTTGCTGGCTCATCTTCTACAGGAACAAAGCATAACAGTTGCTACTCCTTCCCTCTGGGGAAGCAGAGCACTAACAGAGTGCCATCTCCTCCTATAGGAGCCAAGCCTATCAGATTGCTAACTCCCTAGCAAGATCCGTAACAGATTGCTAACTCTGCCTCCCTGGCGGGGTGATCCTTAACAGATTGATAACTCTGCCCCCCCTGGCGAGGTGATCCTGAACAGGAACATAGGACATCGGATACAAAAGGACACCGGTACCTCGGGACACCAGGACATCAAGGCGTTTGGACATCTATGGCATCTGGATCGGGGACCTCTAGAGAGGAGGATCTCAGGGACATCTGGAACATGACAGATGAAGACATAAGAAGACATCTAGAGACAAGGAGACATCTGGGCCTCTGGAAACAAGGACGTCTGGACATCTGGAGGCAAGGAGACAGGATCCGACAAGAGACCAGGACATGGAAAGAAGATGAAGACAAAGGTTCAGGGACCACGGATGAAGACAAGGCACACCAACAAAGAACAACGTGCCTTGAAGAAGCGAGGAAGGATCATGGAGTACTCCTGCAATGAAGAACTGGAACTGAGGATCCAGGAGCAGTCTAGCTCCATGACTGGCTCCTTGCAAAGGCAACAACAGAATGAAGGAAGGCCCTCTTTATGGGCTGAAGAGGAAACACCTTGGAACATCAGCAGGAGCCCAGGAGGACTGCCCACTGCTGGCCCTTTAAATGAAGAGAAGAGGTGCGGCTGCACGCCTAGGAAGGGGCAGGTCTTTGGAGAGCAAAGTCCTTCTGTGAAGGAGGAAGCAGGCCTCAAAGTGAGCGGCTCCCTGCCGCGAAGAAAGAAGATTGATGGCGGCTCCCTGCCTCATAAAGAGAAGCTCCGGAGCAGCCTCCAGGCTGCGGAAGAGGACCCGGTCGATGGCGGCCTCTAGGCCACGGAAGAGGAGCTTTGGGGTGGCCTCCAGGTCACAGAAGAGGAAAGCTGATGGCGACCTTGCCGCGAAGAGATGGCTGTGTTCGGTGGCATCCTCCAGGCCACGAAGATGACGGCAGCTCCCAGGCTGCATGGAAGACAGTAGAAATGGCGGTGGCCTCCGGGCTGTGAAGATGGAACTGCGGGGGCCCTGCCAGCACAGGGAACACATTGGCAGCCTCCAGGCCAAATGGAAGCATGGCGGCACAGCCCGCCATGCAGGAGAAGTTCATGGGCAGCCTTCTGGATACAAAGGAAGAGCAGCGGTGGCTCCGACTGCCATGGAAGATGGCCGGCGGCCTCCAGGCTGCAACGGAGGTGGAGAACGGTCAGTAGCATTCGTAGCAGCAACAGTAGCAGTGGCCTCCAGTCCGCGCTGCAGGTAAGAGGCTGCTTGTGGGCCTAGCCAGTAAGCAGCATCGCAACAGCACCCCTTCCTCAAAAGACCCCCTCCCCAGGTCTGTTTCTAACAGAGAGGGGTCAACAAACTGAAGCTGGAACTTCTTGATGGAGGACTGAGGTGATGAAGAATTAAAGGCTGGAAAACATGAAGCTGAAAACATAAACACTGAAGGCACAGATCTGGCAGAATATGGGGATTGTAGGATAGCAAGGCAACATCTCAGAATCTTAAAATAACGATAGAAAAAGTTGAAAACTGAGAGTTCAGATTGAACAAGAAGCACGGATGAGTGGTCACATCTTGGAGTATAGTCCAGCACTTGGTTCTTAGTTGGTCAAGAGAAGTAGAAAGCACACAAGCATCATCTTTTTGGTGATAACAATGATGAAGACCAGTCGAACATCAAACTGTAATTTTGAATGTGAAAGTGATACCACTGGAGAATGGGTAGGTGAACTTGCAAATTCCCACATGCCCTTGGGTAGGCATGGGTACAAGAAATGCCCAGTGGAACAAGGAACCCCATGAACATTGCCAAAGATGGAAAACTGATCGTGGAGGCATGGATATTCCTTTCGATGATGGTTGGTACATGGCTGAGACAGACAAGTGGAAGGAACTTCAAGGTTACTGATTCCAGGTGTTGGCAAGGCTGGATGGTAAGAGAAGTCCCTTTAACTCGGTCAAGGAGAAGATTATTTCTCAGGAACGTCTGTATTTTCACATAGACTTCAAATGGTGGAAAGCTACTCCCAAGAAGAACGTGATAATCTAAAAGATGTCATGGTGATACTTTATGCAAGGTACTAATTCATTGTAAGGAATCCCCCAGATGACAGCAAGGATGAGAATTCCTCAGGTTACAGTTAGATGAGTTTTTTAAGAAAGCAGTTAAGCTCTGGAGATAAGGCTCATGGACAGCAGAGGATTCCAGTAGGTAATCAGGAACACTTCTCCACAGTGATGGATGGTTTAAAAATACAGCCAAGGTGTACCTCCTAGCAGAGGCTACCCACTGGTGGAAGACACAGAGAAACTGGCAATTGTTTTTGGTTATCTTAGAGAGCCATCCAGAAGAATCTCTTGGAAGATGGACTGAAGGTAACTCTCAGCAGTTCAAAAGATGGAAAACTATTGAGAAGATGGTTGTAAGTGCTCTCATGAATGTAAGAAGCTTGAATCTCACCTGTGGTCTTCAAGGAAGACAGAACCCTTCCAAGTGGATTAAACTGCAAGTTTATACAGGCTCACCAGACTAGACGGAGGGTAGTAACTGCAGTCTTAGCTTAGCAGCTCAGAACGTTGAGTGAAGGACACTGAGGACTAATGGCAGCAAGTTCAGGATGTAGGACAACTCGCTATGATGGAAATGAGAGATTGACAAGATGACATCTTATGAGCTTGAAATGGTGGTAATTCTGCATGCACAGCAAGGACTGAAGCATAGCTGTCAATTACAAGGTGACTTGCCATGTTGAAGTCTTGGAACAGGAAAAACAGCTATGTTTATTTGTAAACCACTTAGACGGTCAGAATTCTGCTCAGTTCGCGGTATATAAAAACTTTTAAATAAATAAATGACATCTCAGAAAACCTGGAGTAGAATCCAGGGCTGGAATCACCACTAGCACAAGCAGACTGTTACCGTTCTCTCGCGGTCCGGAGCGGCACGGCACGAGGCAGGGTCCGTTCGGGGTCTGGGTCGCACTCGGGCAGCTTCCGCGGCAACGGCAGCGCGGGACTAGCAGTGCTGGGAGATCTCCTCCATTTTGGGAATCGCCAGTATCGCGCGAGTTAGAGGGGAGTTCCGCGCGATCGATCCTGGCCACACCCCCTGACGTCAGACGCCGACGGAGTCATTTGCGCGGGAAATTGGGGCTATTTAAAGAGAGTAGGTCTCCAACCCTTTGCTTCGGCCACGATTGTGTTTTGCTTTCGCTGGGAACTGTGTTGCTGTCTGCTTGGACTCTGACCTGGACTGTGCCTCGGACTACGCTGCCTGCCACCTGCCCTTTGGATTTCCGTTATGATTCTGATTGCTTGCTGCCTGCCCCGACCCGGACTGTGCCTCGGACTACTCTGCCTGCTGCCTGACCTTTGGATTATTCGCTGTGGTTCTGATTGCTTGCTGCCTGCCTCGACCCGGACTGTGCCTCGGACTACTCTGCCTGCTGCCTGACCTTTGGATTATTCGCTGTGGTTCTGATTGCTTGCTGCCTGCCTCGACCCGGACTGTGCCTCGGACTACTCTGCCTGCTGCCTGACCTTTGGATTATTCGCTGTGGTTCTGATTGCTTGCTGCCTGCCTCGACCCGGACTGTGCCTCGGACTACTCTGCCTGCTGCCTGACCTTTGGATTATTCGCTGTGGTTCTGATTGCTTGTTGCCTGCCTCGACCCGGACTGTGCCTCGGATTACTCTGCTTGCCGCCTGCCCCGACTCGGACTGCCTTCCGATATATTATTGATCTCCTGCATTCCGAATACTACTACACCAGGTAAGCGGTCTAAACTGTGGTTTCACTATATCTGCCTGGCAGCCGTAACACAGAGACTGTAGATGATCACAGGCAGATACCAGAACAGGGCAAGCAGGGACTAGATTGGAGATGATGAAACGGAGCCAGGTCTAGGGCGCAGGCACCTCCTGCAGGTCATACAAACCCAAATACCTGGAGTTGCTGTGGAGTACACTCTGATTGGATATCTACTCCCAGAAGCTTGAAGATACTTGGCGATGAAGTCGGATATGGTACTGGATGTGGAACCCTGGGCACAGGTGCCTCATGCAGGTCATATGGAACCCAGGAAGATGAGCCAACATCACAGTGGGAAGAATGGAGATGGTCCCTGGAACAGTGGCAGGCGCCTCCTGCAGGTCATGGAATCTAGAAAGCTGAGGAGAAACAAACAGAGAAATGAGAAAAAGTTCAGCTAGAAGCAAGATATCGAATGTCTAGGAAACTGGGACAAGCTGATAACACAAAAAACTTTTTTTAGGAAAATTGGAACCAAAAATTATAGAGAAAAAGTTCAAGGTGATGAACAGATGCTAGTGCCTCCTCCAGCTGGTTAAAATTTTTTTTCAAGAAGGCTGGCACCTCTAGCAGATCGAAGGATACACAAAAGTTCAGGACATGAAAGTTTAAAAAAAATACTTGAATCAGGAACTCTGGAACAAGGCGTAGGCCCATCATAGGAACACGCTCACCAGACACATGGCCTTCGCAATCTGTTGAGGAAGTGCTAGGGAGCGATCCCAATTCTGGGGAGATGTGTGCCCTAGGAACACAGCGTGACTGCAGAGAGGAGCTCCGTGGAAGCACCACATGGGCAGAACTTGCTGGCCACCAGAGCCCTAACCACTGCTGAACCTGTACGCACCGGTAAAGACCCAGCAATGCAATGCTTGTCTCTGGGGTAGCCCTCCAGCCACTCGATAGCCCTTTTGAACCTGCCACTAGGGAGCGGCTGATGCAGCAGGATGGCAGAGGTCGACGACAGACAATGGTACTGGAACTTGGAACAAGACGGGACCTCAGACTTGGACTAGGCTTGAAGACTCAGATGAGACGAGGACACTTGGAACTCAGGCCTCAGATGCAAGACGTGGATGGTTGGAACTTGGAACTCAGGTGCAAGATGCTCAGACATGGAAGAAGATCAGATGTAGACTCAAGAGAGTCAGGTGAGGATTCCGGATACTCCGACGAGGACTCAGGATACTCAGGTGAAGACAAAGGATCTAGGTCAAGGGCAGAAGCAGGCATCCGGGAAGTGCTCAAGGAAGGATCCAACCAGAAGAGGGCTCCAGCCACTGGATAGATACGGATTTACTCCCAGGGGAGGTTAGCTGGAGACGAGATCCGGGGCAAGGCAAAGCTGAACACAGAGCTAGGAATTGATGGTACTTCAGGATCAGAACTGGACAAAGGACATCAGGACCGAGACTTGGAACTTGTAAACATCAGGACTGGAATGTAGGATATCGGATACAAAAGGACACCAGTACCTCGGGACACCAGGACATCAAGGCATTTGGACATCTATGGCATCCTGACATCAGGGACTGTTGCGAAAGTCGGACGAACGGGACCGCAGCCAGACTCCCCCATCTACCGGCTCGGCCGACTCCCCCATCTACCGGCTCGGCCGACTCCTTGGACCCGGGAATCTCATTTCAGCCAGCGGTCGCAGCCGGCGAGCCGTGCCACGGCCCCCCCGCCAGACTGCCATGCCAAAGCCGTGTGTAGTACGGCACGCTGGCGACTCCTGCTCTGATCTTCCTTTTGACCAATAGTACTCTCATTGTGATTTAGGTTGTATAATCTTCAGATCATGTTACTATTTCTTTCCCACTCCCATGCATTTCAGATTTTGACTTTGCTTTAAAATTTTATAAAAATCCAAAGCAAACTGGCCTATTGAGTCAACCTTACAACAGATACTGATAACACTGGGAGATTCAGCTATATCAGTAAAAGTTTTTTTCCAAGAAAAAAATGCAATGCTTTAGTTGGATTTACTGAAAAAAACAAGATCATATGTTCTACACAGCTCTTGAAAAGACATAAATTTATCTTCATTTAATTAATGTTCAAGAGACCATGTGACATTTAGTGCAGCCAACAAACTTGATTCTGGGCAATCCAGAATATGGAATTATTCCAGAAAGGAACATACTTTGACTTATCCCATTTAGAGCTGGATTGTCTAAGGTCGCAGACCTTAGAAAATCTGGCGGTGACGGGGGGGCTGGGTGGCGAAGGGGGGGGGGCAGGCCTGCGAAAGCCGGCAGCGATCGCACCTCCGCAGTGCGATCGCTGCCGGCTTTCACGCCGAATAACTACACCATAAAAGGTATAGTTATTCGGCGCGAAACTAGCGGCGATAAGGAATCTTACTTTTCGCCATCAGCGAAGTCGTTGCAGAGTCCGCCCCAAGGCCACCCCGACTCCTCCCCTTACGGTGCGGACTCCACCCCGATTTAGCTATCGGGTGCGAAAGCTTTTGAAAATGACCCCCCTTAGTTAATAAATATTTATCTAGCAGGCCAAAGGTCCTATATGTAGAAAACGAAATAGGATCCTCTCTTAGGATTTTTGGGAAGGCAGTCGCAGGGCGATAGAGCAAATTCAAAGGAACTGCAAGTGCTTTTTCAAAAGACAAGCAGGTGGATTTTTTGATATTGTCTTTGTAATATTCAATCTTAAATTTAAAGTATTTTGGTACAGAAAGAAATCAGGGAAATTAACCCTTCCTGAATTATTATGAAGTATTTTATGTAATGCCATATGAGGAAGCTTTTCTTCCTTAGAAACTCACTTAAGATTTTATCAAGCAGCTTATAAAGATGAACAGGAAATAAAATAGGTAACATACTTAAATAATATAAAACAAGGAGGAATAACACACATTTTGATGGACTCAGTCTTCCTTTACCAGGACAAATACCATTTGGTAGAGAAGTCCTTTACTCATGATAAAAGAAAAAGCATTTTCCTCAAGTGAGGACTCCAAGTCTCCACCAAACTGTACTACCAGATATTTAAATCCCATTGTATTCCATAATAAAAGAAAAGAATGAAAGGCTTCTTTACAACACTAGACATTCTAAGACATGACTTTAGTCTTTGTCCAGTTTATCTGATAACCAGTTAAACCTCCAAAGCAGTTAATTAATGTAAATAAAGTAGGAAAAGTTTCTCCATGAAATAAAGGTAGAACAAAATTTCATCAGCATAGATAAAGAGTTTGCATTTGACTTTATAAAAATGCAGTCCTGAAATTTGAGGATGCTTCCTATTGGTAATAGCCAAGAGATCCAGAGAAGAGAAAGGAGAAGAGAAAGTGGGCAACACTGTCTGGTACCTTGAGCCAGCAACAATGGACAATAAATTAAATTATTAATAGCTAAACAAACCAGTTGATTACTATACAATATCTAAACTATACCTAAGTAATTAAGGCCAATCCCCATCCATTCTAAAACATTGACAAGATAAGCCCACCATCCAATCAAAATCATTTTCTGCATCTAATGAGATGGGGAAAGAGGGAACATCAACAGATTTAGCCTTATGTAGTAAGTGACACTAATAGACAGGTATAATCTGAAGAATGAGTGCCTCGCATAAACCCAGTTTGATGATTGTGAATCAATATCCCTTAGTGTGGTCTCAAAAGCATCCCATTTAACCACATGTAACCCCAACTCCTAATGCTTACTTAACACTGATGGGGCCATGAAAGTATTTGTACTTTTCTTGGGGCTGAATCACCCAGGCTATCTCTAACACAGTCTCCTACACAGTCTCCTTTCCCCAGTGTTATGGTTTTGAAGAATTAGTGAAGAAAATAGGATAAAACATAAGCATTGTCAAGCTAAGTGTAAAACATTGATAAGACAGGCGAAGAGAGAATTTGAAATGAAATTGGCCATAGAGGCAAAAACTCATAATAAAAACTTTTTAAAATATATCCAAAGCAAGAAACCTGTGAGAGAGTCAGTTGGACCATTAGATGACAGAGGGGTTAAAGGGGATGTTAGGGAAGATAAGGCCATTGCAGAAAGACTAAATGAATTCTTTGCCTCCGTGTTTACTAATGAGGATGTTGGGGAGATATCAGTTCCGGAGATGGTTTTCAGGGGTGATGAGTTAGACGAACTGAACGAAATCACAGTGAACCTGGAAGATGTAGTAGGCCAGATTGACAAACTAAAGAGTAGCAAGTCACCTGGACCGGATGGTATGCATCCTAGGGTTCTGAAGGAACTCAAAAATGAAATTTCTGATCTATTAGTTAAAATTTGTAACCTATCATTAAAATCATCCATTGTACCTGAAGACTGGAGGGTGGCAAATGTAACCCCAATATTTAAAAAAGGCTCCAGGGGCGATCGGGGTAACTATAGACCAGTGAGCCTGACTTCAGTGCCGGGAAAAATAGTGGAAACTATTCTCAAGAACAAAGTTGTAAAGCATATAGAAAGACATGATTTAATGGAACATAGTCAACATGGATTTACCCAAGGGAAATCTTGCCTAACAAATCTGCTTCATTTTTTTGAAGGGGTTAATAAACATGTGGATAAAGGGGAACTGGTAGATGTAGTGTATTTGGATTTTCAGAAGGTGTTTGACAAAGTCCCTCATGAGAGGCTTCTACGAAAACTAAAAAGTCATGGGATAGGAGGCGATGTCCTTTCATGGATTACAAGCTGGTTAAAAGACAGGAAACAGAGAGTAGGATTAAATGGTCAATTTTCTCAGTGGAAAAGGGTAAACAGTGGAGTACCTCAGGGATCTGTACTTGGACCGGTGCTTTTCAATATATATATAAATGATCTGGAAAGGAATACGACGAGTGAGGTTACACAAATTTGCAGATGATGCAAAATTATTCAGAGTAGTTAAATCACAAGCAGACTGTGATACATTGCAGGAGGACCTTGCAAGACTTGAAGATTGGGCATCCAAATGGCAGATGAAATTTAATGTGGACAAGTACAAGGTGTTGCATATAGGGAAAAATAACCGTTACTGTAGTTATACGATGTTAGGTTCCATATTAGGAGCTACCACCCAGGAAAAAGATCTAGGCATCATAGTGGATAATACTTTAAAATTGTCAGCTCAGTGTGCTGCAGCAGTCAAAAAAGCAAATAGAATGTTAGGAATTATTAGGAAGGGAATGGTTAATAGAATGGAAAATGTCATAATGCCTCTATATCGCTCCATGGTGAGACCACACCTTGAATACTGTGTACAATTCTGGTCACCGCATCTCAAAAAAGATATAGTTGCGATGGAGAAGGTACAGAGAAGGGCAACCAAAATGATAAAGGGGATGGAACAGCTTCCCTATGAGGAAAGGCTGAAGAGGTTAGGGCTGTTCAGCTTGGAGAAGAGACGGCTGAGGGGGGATATGATAGAGGTCTTTAAGATCATGAGAGGTCTTGAACGAGTAGATGTGACTCGGTTATTTTCACTTTCGAATAATAGAAGGACTAGGGGCATTCCATGAAGTTAGCAAGTAGCACATTTAAGACTAATCGGAGAAAATTCTTTTTCACTCAACGCACAATAAAGCTCTGGAATTTGTTGCCAGAGGATGTGGTTAGTGCAGTTAGTGTAGCTGGGTTCAAAAAAGGTTTGGATAAGTTCTTGGAGGAGAAGTCCATTAATGGCTATTAATCAATTTTACTTAGGGAATAGCCACTGCTAATAATTGCATCAGTAACATGGGATCTTCTTAGTGTTTGGGTAATTGCCAGGTTCTTGTGGCCTGGTTTTGGCCTCTGTTGGAAACAGGATGCTGGGCTTGATGGACTCTTGGTCTGACCCAGCATGGCAATTTCTTATGTTCTTATGTTCTTATGAGGTGAAAGGTGTCTCTACCCACAGGGAGGAGCCCCGTGGGCCTCACCGTCAGTATGCATGGTCTCAGCGACATATGACACAGCTGTGAGAGATACTTTATTAAGGAGAGAATAATGTACTTAACCCCTGGAGCGCGAAATGTAATAAAACACAATCTTAAGAAAATACTGTAGTCAGGATGATTATGTCAATACAAGGGTCCTGTGGTGGCCCGCAGCACGGGGTCCACCCGTGGATTCCTGTAAGCTGATGTAGATACCTCTGAGCACAGATCTGGTAGTGGCCTGCAGCGCGGGGTATGCCGTGGATGCTGAACCAGGAGACAGAGGTTGGTGATACAGGAATCAGGTCGCAGACGCCGTATAGATGATGGTATCCTGGAGCACAGATAGAGTAGCCAAGACAGACTGAAGAACAGTAGTGGCCCGAGGAACAGGGTACGCCGTGGAATCTTCAGTAAGGTTGGTAGGAAGTTGAAGAGTGTACTCACACAAGGAAGTCCCAGCAGAGATACCCGAGGAGCAGGTCAGGAAGTCCCAGGCAGGAGGGTCCACCGAGAAGCGGATAGCCAAGACGCGAAAGAGCACCTGAGAAGCGGGTACTCAGAGCGTCTGAAAGCCAGGGGAAGAGTCCGGAACTGAAGATCCAAGTTAGAGCGGATTTAACAAGCAAGAGAACTCCTTGCTAGGGATGTGCAGAGGAACCGCGTACATTACATTCGGTATTCGTATTCGTGGGGGGGCAGATACGTTGCATTCGGCAAGGGGGGGGGGGCCCGATCCATTCATGCATTCCATTCTTATTCGTTTCCCAGCTAAAATTTAATTTACTACAACCCCCCCACCCTCCTGACCCCCCCCCCCCCCCCCCCACCACCAAGACTTGCCAAAACTCCCTGGTGGTCCAGCGGGGGTCAAGGAGCCATCTACTGCACTCATGCCGTCGGCTGCCGGTATTCAAAATGGTGCCGATAGCCTTTGATCTTACTATGTCACAGGGGCTACTGGTGCCATTGGTTGGCCCCTGTCACATAGTAGGAGCACAAGATGGCACCGGCCATTGATGTTCCTCCTCAGGTAGGAAGGGGTCAGTAAAACTCTTTTTCCTGGCTTTTCTAACAACATCTTGTTCCCCAAAACTTAGTCCAAAAACACCAGAAGATCCTTGAATCAGGTCACCACCATTCTTCTGTCCTCTTGGAGGTTGCAGAGGGGCAGGTCTTCCCTATCCTGGGCCCCCCAGGGAAAAGGTTTTCCCATGTCTTCTCTCCAAGCAACACCCAGAGATCCTACAAGGTTTCCTACCATGAAAATGCCCAAAACTCCTCAAAAAACCTGGAGGCAATCCCAGCCAGATAGTTAGTGGTCAGTAGGGCAGCTTCCTGACTTTGCTCAGGATCACCAGGCAGGGCTTGCCTGACTCCTTCAAGCAGGCCCACAAATTCACATAAGAAAAACCTAACTCTCTCAAAACCAAAAGTACTGCCTCCAGTCTCTCAGTAGAAAGCTGCTTAAATAACCTTCAGGGTATGGCCATCCCAACTCCGTTAAAGGGAGTGGCTGCACAGAATGGCAACTCCCCTATTATCTCTAGCCTACACTGTCCCTAGCTGAAAGAGTTAAATGAAGGGCACTATCAGTAATGAACCAGTGAATCATTACACACAAAAGGGGCAGTGGTCAATGTCCCTGAGAATGATCTTTCCCTTATTTGACAATACTTATGACCATTGTCTAATGTTTTCCCATTCTTTCCTACTCTTATTTAACTCGTTCATTATAATACTTTAGCAATACATGTACATTGGTCATTCCATTAATGCAATATAAATCCGTTTCTGCATCAGTCTATATGCCTATTGCCTCCTGCTCTACCACAAGCTCACAATGTTTCCACCCCACAACCGTCCCGTTCAATATATACTATTGAATTATCAATACGTTTTCCCTATGTTAAGTACATTTAATGTAGATAAATGGGCTTTTGAAAATTGCTACTATAGTATGTTAGACTTACATGTTCCTTTGAAAATTACCCTGTTAGCTAGTGAACAGAAGTATGATAAGGAAATACCTACAGTACCTGAATGTAATCTGCTTTGATGTACAATTCGAAGTGTCAAAAAGCAGACTATAAAAAATCTAAATAAATAAATGTGGGCTATTTATTGAGTGCAAAAATATTTGATAGCTGAGTTATATGTAAATATGCACCATTACCCCTATAGTACCTATGTGTAATCCACATAGTAATTTGAAAATTACTCACATTAAAAATGTGAACACCCTATGCAATGGAAACAGTCTGTTTTTCTGATAACTAAGTTCACTGCATTCTAAATCATCTTGGAAAGATTGTGTGATACTGCCAGGGAGAGAGCCTGGGGACTCACGGAGAAGAAACCTCCTGGCTAAGGCACATGGTCAAAGTTAATAGAAATGCAGAAAATTGACATTTTAAAGAATTAAATTTCTCCAGGATCTTCTGCTCTGCTTCAGAGCTACATTACTTTATGTGTATCAGCTTTAAAAAGTGAGTTATACTCTAGTGTCTAAAGTCTGGAGGAGAGAAATGAGGGGTGGTTTCAGAAAAATGAAGATTCTTTTCTTTAAAATATACAAAGCATATTTCACAGAAGTAGCTAATTCTGATATTCAGAATTAGCTGGATAGCACATCTGGCTAACTCTGGTCATGCCAAAGTGTATCATAAAGTTAGATAAACTTATCGTGCTATTTTTAAGATAGCCATCTGCCTTCAATAGTGCAGCCACACCACTGAATATCCCTCCAAAGTTAGCTGAATAAGTTTATCTGTTTAACTTTGCAGTCCAGCCACTGATTGAATATGGACCTCAAAATGGTCAGCTTCACCCAAGGAAATAATTTTAGAAATGACTCTTTTAGGGGGAAATTTTCAAACAGATTGCTTATATTAGGTGGTAATAGCACAAGTAAATTATACCAGTTTTCAAAGCCTATGTACCGTGTATTGAAAATCACAAAATTTGCCTGCGCACAATTATATGTGCCTTTATATGCATGAAAACATTTCAGGAGAGTTTCCATGCATACTTTTGAAAATAGAAATGTATGTGCACAAGTCCAAAAACTCACACCCCCAACTCTACCCCCAGGGAATGTCTCTGCTCACTCTGGGTAAAAGTACACGGAATCACAACATACACGTATAAGTTTACTCACATATAAGCTGGGCAATTTTGTAAAAAGTCATTTTCTGTGTGTAAAGTATTCTTTTAAGTATGCAAATGCCTTTGAAAATCACTCTCTTTTTGGGGCTGAGTTGCGAAGTACTTTGTGTTCATAGACACCACGCATAAATCACACTTTCAAAAATGACCTTTTGGTTCTGCTAGTGAAACAGCAAGTGAAACCTGATTGTTCACAACCTTTCACTTGCAGGAGGACGAGGCATTCCGCGGGATGGAGTTGGGATGGGGAAAGGATTTCTGTGCATGTGTTCCATTTTCAAAAGTGGGCATGTAAATTTGGTGCACAAAATGACACCTGCTCAGCAGCGGACGTCACTTTATTTGCAGATATCTGTACAAATAACAAAGACATCTGTGGATTTTCAAAGTGGATTTATATGCATGTCAGCTTTGAAAATGTGGGCTTTTTGCAGACTTTAGACTTAGGCAGGCTATTTCAAAATTACCCTATTTAAGACTTAACAAGTATGCTAAGATCACAAAACCCAACACTCAGTTAAATTGCTCCCAATCTTGATTTTAAAGAGTTGTTTTCACAGTTTTAATGTTGGAAATATAGCTCTCTTATCAGGTGACGTAGGCATTGCTTTTAATGTAGCAGCTGTCTGACCACGTATTCCTGAGCCCTGAGTTTTTTTATTCTTTGGAGTATTACTTAATGATACCATGAGGTCTTTTCATTAAATGGTGTTAATGGTTTTAACACAATAAATTGGGGGCTTTCCTGCAATAAGTTAATGTATTCAGTAAGGGGCGGATTTTCAGAGCCCTGCTCGCGTAAATCCGCCCAAAACCGGGCGGATTTACGCGAGCAGGGCCCTGCGCGCCGGGAAGCCTATTTTACATAGGCCTACCGGCGCGCGCAGAGCCCCGGGACTCGCGTAAGTCCCGGGGTTTTCGGAGGGGGCGTGTCGGGGGGCGGGCACGAAACGTGCGGCGTTTTCGGGGCGTGTCGGGAGCATTCCGGGGGCGTGGCTACGGCCCGGGGCGGCCCGGGGGCGTGGCCGCACCCTCCGGACCCGCCCCCAGGTCGCATCCCGGCGCGCAGGAGGCCGGCTGACGCGCGGGGATTTACGCCTCCCGGAGGGAGGCGTAAATCCCCAGACAAAGGTAAGGGGGGGGTTTAGACAGGGCCGGGCGGGTGGGTTAGGTAGGGGAAGGGAGGGGAAGGTGAGGGGAGGGCAAAGGAAAGTTCCCTCCGAGGCCGCTCCGATTTCGGAGCGGCCTTGGAGGGAACGGGGGTAGGCTGCGCGGCTTGGCGCGCGCCGGCTATACGAAATCGATAGCCTTGCGCGCGCCGATCCAGGATTTTAGCGGATACGCGCGGCTCCGCGCGTATCTACTAAAATCCAGCGTACTTTTGTTTGCGCCTGGAGCGCAAACAAAAGTAGGCTATTCGCGCTCGTTTTAAAATCCGCCCCTAAGTACTTACTATAAGAAATTATCACACAGAAAATACATGTTTTTCATGTTAAAAAAACATTACCCCCAGCCAGTGTATTTTCAGGATATTCACAATAATATGCATTACATAAATCTGCAAATATTAGGTCTCCAACATATATTCATTATGAATATATTGACCAAGACAAGTTTAAGATGCCTTGTTTTACAGTCCAGTTGTTCTGGTCTAAATACCTAACAGTTGCCTTTTGTCATTATGAAGATTTTTGCTGGATGGGGTCAATTGTTGCAGAGAAAGAGAGAGATAGAGAATTCAAGAGGGAAAGTAAAAGGGAGAGAAAAATTGGAAGCGATCCTCAATACCAAAAGACACAATAGAATAAAAGGAAGATATGTTAGACCTTGGTTTTTCAGGAGACTTGAACACCACCCACAGCCAGTTGCCGAGATGTCTCCTTCTTTCATGTAGCTAAACCAAAGTAGGGATCATAAAGCTGAGTAGTTGGTGTGGATGGGCAGATTGGATAGGCCGTAATGGTCTTTTTCTGCCAGCATTTTCTATAAAAC
The DNA here is from genome assembly GCF_901001135.1 of Rhinatrema bivittatum. NCBI lineage: Eukaryota > Metazoa > Chordata > Amphibia > Gymnophiona > Rhinatrematidae > Rhinatrema > Rhinatrema bivittatum. The sequence goes on along the minus strand of NC_042615.1, from coordinate 376,180,995 downwards.
TGGAAGATCATCTGCCCATCCCATTGGCATGTCTCCTTTGAGCTCCCATCTTGGTTTTCAATGTTTTCATCTCATCTGCAAAGCATTCTTTACAATTCTCTGTGCATGACATTATAAGTCTGGATAGATCTTGACTGATATTGGCCCACAGACAGTTCTTATGGCAGGCCAGTGAGGTAAACACTTCTCTTTGGTCATGCCTATTGCTATGTTTAAGGAAGGATATGAACCCTGGGCTGAGATGAGAGTTGTATCCGCCCACAGGGAGGAGCCCTGTGAACCTCACCGTCAGCAGGTGCAGTCTCAGTGGCATGGGACACAGCTAGAAGTGGAGACTATTATATTGGAAGGAAAAAGTAATGTCCACAGAATGGAGATAAAGAGGTACAGTCCTGGGCAATGGGAATTACCCAGAGTGAGTCACAGCTGAGAAAATCCGGTAGTGACCCGAGGAGCGGGGTACGCCATGAATCCCCTCTGATGAGTGTAGGCACCTTCAGTAATACAGATCCGGTAGTGGCCCATGGAGAGAGGTATGCCGAGGATGTCTGTACAGTAGATGCTGAAGAACTGGCAGTGATGCTGGAACCTGGAAGTGGCTCCTGTAGATGATGTTGAGGTATTCTGTAAAGCAGGAAAGCTGAATGACTTCCACTGAAGAAATGAAGTAGTGGCCCGAGGGTCGGGGTACACGTGGAATCCACAATGCAGTCTGTATAGTAGAAGTCTGTAGAGGCACTACTCACAGTAGATGGCTCCTGGAGAGAGATAGAGATCTGAGGAGAAGATCTAGTAGCAGTCAGGCAGGAAAGCCCTCCGAGGAGCGGATAGCCGGGAATGCAGGGGAGCACCCGAGGAGCTGGTACTCAGAGTGTCCAGATGCCAAGACCGACTCAGGAACAAGAAGTCCTTGAGAGTGGAGAGATCAGCAAGACAGTACTCCTTGCTAACTCAAGGAAGGAAAGGGTAGATCAGATTAAATACATCAGCGGGTTGACGACATCGGGCGGTGACGCCCCTGAGGTTCCCGCCATGACATGTTCAAATGAAGCCCTTGCGCGCGCGTGCCTAGGTAATCCTGGGTCCAAGATGGCAGTCGACAGCGCCCACGTTGTCCTGGGAACACTGGCGAGGTCAGCGGGGACTGGCAGAGACCGCCATTCTTCCCAGACTTGATAGAGCAGGGAAAAAAGAGGTGAGCATGAGGTCGCAGCCGTAACACCTATCATCAGTCTCTCTATCAATATCTCATTTTCCTCCTGGCTTTTGCAAACTTTGGCCTTTGACTGGGATCTAAGTGTGGCACTCTCAGCTGCTCTGATTTTCTTCTCACCAGTTTTCTACACTAAGGGCCTCATTTTCTAATATCACAGCAGTAACGCATGAGGGGGCATGTCCTATGCAAATAAGGCATTTTTCATGCAGTGGGGAAACATCACCGCACGTGATGTTTTCACCATTCACAGAACTGGTTGGAGAGAGAGAGAGAGAGAGAGAGAGAGAGAGAGAGAGAGAGAGAGAGAGAGAGAGAGAGAGAGAGAGAGAGAGAGAGAGAGAGAGAGAGAGAGAGAGAGAGAGAGAGAGAGACTATAATGCCTATGCCCTAGACAAGTATTTGTATCCCTATGGGAGGGCCACCTAGTAACTCGAGGTGGGGATTAAGTATGAGCGTCGGGGGTTAGGGCCACTTTCACATTCCACATGAGACGTACGGAAAGAACAGTGGTCTCTAGGGAAGATTTGCTGGCCGTCGGAGTGAGGACACTCACTCCAAGAGGAGATTTGGGCAATGTTCTCTCCACCTAGCTTGATGGACACTCTACCTGGGCAACAACAAGCTAGGTGGAGAGAACGTAGCCCAAATCTCTTCTTGGAGTGAGTTTCCTCACTCCGACGGCCAGCAAATCTTCACTAGAGACCACTGTTCTTTCCGTACGTCTCATGTGGAATGTGAAAGTGGCCCCCAACCCCCGACGCTCATACCTAATCCCCACCTCGAGTTACTAGGTGGCCCTCCATAGGGATACAAATACTTGTCTAGGGCATAGGCATTATAGTCTCTCTCTCTCTCTCTCTCTCTCTCTCTCTCTCTCTCTCTCTCTCTCTCTCTCTCTCTCTCTCTCTCTCTCTCTCTCTCTCTCTCTCTCTCTCTCTCTCTCTCCTCTCTCCTCTCTCTCCGTCTCTCTCCTCTCTCTCTCTCTCTCCTCATCTCTCTCGTCATCTCTCTCTCTCTCTCTCTCTCTGGCTGTGTGGACTGTGATAACCCTTTACTGGCCCGTAATGCAAATCAAAGGGTTGTAGTTAGTGCACATTTATTGCACGTGGTAAACTGCTTGGAAAATGAGGCCCTAAATTGCAGGAAGACCTTCTGAGACTGGAAAATTGGGCATCCAAATGGCAGATGAAATTTAATGTGGATAAGTGCAAGGTGATGCATATAAGGAAAAATAACCCATTCTATAGTTACACAATGTTGGGTTCCATATTAGGAGCTACCACCCAAGAAAGAGATCTAGGTGTCATAGTGGATAACACATTGAAATCGTCGGTTCAGTGTGCTGCAGCAGTCAAAAAAGCAAACAGAATGTTGGGAATTATTAGAAAGGGAATGGTGAATAAAACAGAAAATGTCATAATGCCTTTGTTTCGCTCCACGGTGAGACCGCACCTCGAATACTGTGTACAATTCTGGTCACCACATCTCAAAAAAGATATAGTTGCAATGGAGAAGGTACAAAGAAGAGCGACCAAAATATTAAAGGGAATGGAATAGCTCCCCTATGAGGAAAGACTAAAGAGGTTATGACTTTTCAGCTTGGAAAAGAGACAGCTGAGGGGGGGGATATGATAGAGGTGTTTAAAATCATGAGAGGTCTAGAATGGGATAATGTGAATCAGTGATTTACTCTTTCGGATAATAGAAGGACTAGGAAGCACTCCATGACGTTAGCATGTGGCACATTTAAAACTAATCAGAGAAAGTTCTTTTTCACTCAAGCACAATTAAACTCTGGAAATTGTTGCCAGAGGATGTGGTTAGTGCAGTTAGTGTAACTGTGTTTAAAAAAGAATTGGATACGTTCTTGGAGGAGAAGTAATTTACCTGCTGTTAAATAAGTTGACTTAGAAAATAGCCACTGCTATTACTAGCAACAGTAGCATAGAATAGTTTTGGGGTACTCTCCAGGTCTTTTGGCCTGGATTGGCCACTGTTGGGCTGACCCAGTATGGCATGTTCTTATGTAATCTTATGTAATCCTTCATCATTAAAACTCTAATCCTCATTGACACTTCTTTTTTACCCACTTCCAAATGCCCTCTCATTCTCTTTCCCACTGCCAATCATCCTCTCATCTTCTCTTTCACACCTTCCTCACTTAATGCTACTATTAATATTAATATCTATAACTTTTAAAGTTTTACTTGACATAGGAGACAGTTCCTGCTCCACAGTGCTTGCAGTCTAGCCAAGTCAAACATACATGATGAACAAAAATCTGTAAGAAGTGTTTTATAGAGAAGTACTTATAATTTAAAAGTAGTTTCAAAAAGCTGCATTTTTAAATTTGATTTAAGGGACCATGACATACTGACTCAGGAAGTCTGTGCAAGCAAATGGCACAGCAAGGTGGAGAGCATGGAATAGGAAACTAGCAGTAGAGAAGAAGGGCACAGATAAGAGAAACTTGCCAGATGAATGGAGTTCACAAGAAAGGGTGTAGGCAGAGAGAGAAGAAAAGATAGATAATGAGGAGACACTTCAGAAGCAGATAACCCAGAAACAGAGACATAGTAACATTCTTACAAGTAACATACACAATTTCTCATAATCAGACTATAAAGGGAAGAAAACGTATAACAATAGACAAAATACCTTCTCAAAATTTGAAAAAAAAATTGTAAGTCAATCCCTTCCCTCAACTACCCAGCTTTCATTATTGTCCAGTGAAAAATTACAGAGATTTGCACCTGTTTTCTTCTTGGATAATTTTTCAGCACAAAACATGAATATGTTTGAATAATTAACATATGTACATTCTTCTCTTCACCCTCTCTCTGCCCCTGGGAACACTTTCATTTCATTTTTACTTAAGAGCATAAGAATTGTTTTCTCCTCTGTGAATCATAAGAAATATAGAGTAGTAATCCTCTACAGCAAATTCTATGGATGTACAAATTATATCCTCTGCAGATGTCTACAACCATTGGATCTGATCCTTACTTTAGAGGACAATTATTCCTTGTGATCACTCTCTGTGCTCCCAACATGGATGATCTTTAATTTTTTCATGCAGTCTCCACTATATTGTTGGAACTTCCTGATAACTTAGGTTTTAATAAGCAGTGATTTTAATCAACCTTTGGATCTCTTCTTGGATAAAAAAATCTTCCAGTGCAGCTAGAGGCAGTAAATCTCATCAAGCTATACTCTCCATGATGACCCATAATAACCATGCTTGAACCCTAGAGATTTCTTCACCTTACTGAGAAACATTTTTCTTTCTTTTCTCATCCATATCAATCTTTTTCCTTATTGGTATCCAATGGTTTAATCTCAAAGTTGCAGGAAGTCTACATTGCTCTCATACTTATCTCTGATAATGCTGCCATTACCTTATCACTGGACTGGTCCAAAATGGGTTTGAAATATAAAGAGTGGTGATTCAACACAGGTCTTCTTGAAGAAGATCACTTCATCAATTTCCTAAAATCTGCACTTCAATACTACTTCGTTACCAATGACCCATCTGATGAATCCACTCATATGCTCTGCCAATTGTTTAAAACTTTGCTGCTGTTAAAAATAAAGAACGCCTGGCAAAGGCCAAGCATCTGGAATCTGATATTGACTCATTGGAAGTATCTTACATTTCTACTAAGAAACTTGATTATTTAAACACTCTACTAAAGTTCAAGTATGAATACAACAAGTTGCTGAGTGAAATGGTGGATCATTCCATATTACTACAAAATGTCAGATATATTTTGGATAAATATAAATGTGGGAGATTATTTGCAAACTATCTTAAGCAACGCTCATGTAGACAGTGTATTCACTGTTTCTTCACTCATCTGACACCACCCTATGTCTTAAGGATTCAGACATTGCAGATCATTTCAAATCTTTTTATTCCTCATTATCTGATCATCTGCTCAAATATTTCCTGGCTAAAGATTACATGATGTACTACTAGAGGACAGGCTTGGTGTAGCTCAGCTCCTTTGGTCTTATATAAAAATAAAATATTTTTGCCTTCCTTGATGCATTAGCTGTGCTGAAAGAGGGTCTATCATTTCTAAGAGGTCATTTCCAGCATTTTAAGTGGACAAACCAGATAAAGCCTAGCATGAATTACAAAATCGGGCACCTGACAAGGAGAGCCAGATAGAGGAAACAGAGTCAGAAAAAGAATGGCCTCTTCTGCTGATCTCCAGAACACTCAAAAATATGTTTGATCACGTTTCCAAAACATTGACTCACAATATAGCTTCTAATTGATGATTGTGGTCAAAAAGGTGGTGACTTTGATGTCTTTTGTGTAGGAGAACACTACTCTGATGAGGGTGGAGGAGGAGGTCAAAATGACTCTTACTCAGATGCATGCAATTACCAGAGAACAGAAATGAAATTCTTACACCAGAGACTGCATGGTATCATCCCCACCTGAAATCTATAACCAATTGTATCCCACTTTTAGATCAAAATTCAAAGATCCTACTTCTAATTGGTAGGGATATGCTGAGACTTCACAAGGTATATCAGCAATGCCACGGTCCTTACAAAACTCCTTATACCCAGAGAATGGATTTTGGTTGGGTAATAGTAGGTGACTTTTGAAATGACAGAGTACGCAAGCCAGACAGCATTGGTGCATTCACTACCAGTGTGCTAGAAAATGAATGTATATCTTTTTGAAAATGATGGTCTAATCACTTCTTCATTAAAGAAATGCCTGGCTACAAGTACAATCAGGTCATGCCGCATAGACCTACTTGAACACTTTCTCAACAGAGAACTGTGATGAGGATCTTGGAAGAACAGTGTTCTAGATTTGAAGAGATGACAATATATCTGCACTTTCAATGGAAGACAAATAATAAGAAATTCTTCAAAGATGAGTCAAACAGCTAGATTGCACCATTTCCATTCCACATGCCTAGGCTGTGGTTTACCAGAGAGCAGGCCCTGTCCAGGCTTGCTTTCTTATATTAAACATTAAAAAGAAAACTTTCAGAGGACTTTTAAAAACCTTGTTATTTAAGCTGGCATACATGTGACATTTTAATTTTCTATATCTAATATTTTTAGTGCCTGTTTGTTCATTTTAACTATTTAATGTATTACGCTGTTAATTTTCAGTTTGTGTATTTTAGTTTTTTATTTTACTATGTAAGTTTTATTGTGTATCGCTTAGACTTATTGTAGTGTTAAGTGATTAACAATTATTAATAAATGTAAATGTTAGACTTTAGAGAAAAAACCAGAGATAAAGGATATTTGTGGCTTTAATGAAAAATATATTTGACAATGGTCATGCAGAATTAGCTCTGCCACTGAAGGAAGGTGAAGAGTGCTGGTAACTTCCTGCCTTTGCCATATACAGTACCATCCTCAGAGACCTGGTCAAATCAGAGTTACATTTGATTCAAGTGCTCAGTTTCAAGGAGTTTATCTGAATGTTATTGTAAGCCCCGCCCCCTGGGAGCAACTCACACCCCAAGTCCCCGGTAGAGTAGTCGCTAACCTGGCCTTCTAATATAAAGGGTGTTTAACAGTGGGGCTAAAGGTTTACAAGAATAAAGAATTAGAAACCAAAAGTTGAAATTTTATACCTTTTTGATCACTAGGTAAATGTACACTATCTTAATGTACTTAGGGAGAAAACACTCAGACTCAAACTGGTAGAGTTAGAGCAAATAACTTCTTTATCATTTTTTTTTTTTAGTTTGTTACATAACGTTTTGAAAATATCCCAAGTTCAACAGAATTGACAACATAAATCAGAAAAATATAAATTCAAAATTTGCTTTCTCTATCCTTTAACTTATATATCCTACCTTTTTTAATTATAATTTTATTTCTAAAAATAGGTTCTTTAAATTCCTTGTGGATTCAATGAAAACATCAAGTAAGTAAATTTTTTCTTGTTCCGTCTCTATTTTGTTTTGTTTTTTTAAACTCTCTTTCTTTCCTTTCACAAATGTCTCAGTCTTTATACATAACCTTTAGTGAACTCACCAATTTAACACGGGTGGGGCCCTTTCTTTCAGATTTCACTTCTTCTTTTCAAAGACTCCAGTTTTCTCCACTGCAGGTCTTCCTCAGACACCTACTACATATCTAAAAAAACGAATTAAAAGAAACTATCTATTCTATATATATTTTTTACATAAACCCTATCTAATACAAATAAATGAATAATTATAAGCCCTCTAACTATACCCTTAACCAGACAGACTCTAAAAAAATGTAAATAGATTATAGGGGGTCTTTATGCATCAGCATAGTTTACTTGTGCACATATAGGGGTGGATTTTCAGACTCCGCGAATAGGCCTACTTTTGTTTGCGCTCCAGGCGCAAACAAAAGTACGCTGGATTTTAGTAGATACGCGCGGAGCCGCGCGTATCTGCTAAAAACCTGGATCGGCCCGCGCAAGGCTATCGATTTTGTATAGCCGGCGTGCGCCGAGCCGCGCAGCCTACCCCCGTTCCCTCCAAGGCCGCTCCGAAATCGGAGCGGCCTTGGAGGGAATCCTCTAATGCCCTCCCCTCACCTTCCCCTCCCTTCCTCTACCTAACCCACCCGCCCGGCCCTGTCTACACCCCCTCCTTACCTTTCTCCGGGGATTTACGCCTCCCTCCGGGAGGCGTAAATCCCCGCGCGCCAGCGGGCCTCCTGCGCGCCGGGCCGCGACCTGGGGGCGGGTACGGAGGGTGCGGCCACGCCCCCGGACCGCCCCGGGCCGTAGCCACGCCCCCGTACCCGCCCCCAAAACGCTGCCGACACGCCCCGAAAACGCTGCGACGACCGGGATCGCCCCCCGACACGCCCCCGACACGCCCCCCTCGGAGAACCCCGGGACTTACGCGAGTCCCGGGGCTCTGCGCGCGCCGGTAGGCCTATGTAAAATAGGCTTACCGGCGAGCAGGGCTCTGAAAATCCGCCCCATACTGAACCTCTTTAGAAGGTAATAATTCAAAGCTTTAGTTATAGGCACTTAGGCAATAAATATGGCCCTCGGTCTACAGCTCAGAACTGGCCAATTTTTAACCTGAGCCTCAGCTTTTATACAATATTTCCTAAAGCTTAAGAAATTCCCTTGAAATCAATATAGGATCCTCAGACTCCTAAAGGGTTCCTTTAAATTCAGGTGGTAACAGCAGCTTAACAGTGGCTCTGTCTTCCTATCAGCCAGGTTTAAGTTCAACTGGCTTTAGAGAGGAAGTTATATTACATTAACTAGACCACTGTCAGTTTAAAACTAACAAACTTCAATAAAATTATTATTATTATTTTTTTTAAAGAGTCCCTATCACATCCACATGCTAGAGCCAAACTCCCGCGGGGCTCTCTAAGTTAACTAAAACTCTCACTCACACATTCACATCCCCCACACTCTCAGACTGTCATAAAATAAACTCACAAAAATGCCTTTGAGAGAAATGATCTTCCCATACACGACCTCTCTCTCTCAAGGCTGCCCACCCACTCACTGCTTAACTATCACACTTGGAATGCTGACAGCAGCCGTCCCAAGCTCAGTGAGACAGCCACATGCATACAGAACTTTCACTCAGACACACCTAAACATGCCCCATTTATTCCCCCTTACCTCTTTACAGAACTTTTCTTCTTTAATTTATTTTCCCTCTTTTGCTTTTCCCCCTACACCAATTTCCCAGCCTGAGATCCAGGGAATTACATTTTTTTAATTTAACCCATATGGGTTACGTTATGCTTCTTACTAGACGAGACTTAAACAGCCTTTTAGAAATCTTAATGTGCTTCAGAAAAAAGTGTGGGTTGCTGTAATCTCTGACATCCAGCAGATGCTCTGCTGTTTGCTGTTCTGAGAAGATAATAGGAATTACTTAAGATTCCTATGGTACTGTGACAATAACATCAGCAATGACATCTTCAAGTACCTTATGAGAGAGCATGTCTTTGGCAACAGTTCAACAGTCAGGGCTACCTGTGGATTCTAAAAATAGCACAAGAAGGAGAAATGGAATATAGTATGGATGTCAGAGAATTTGTGGAAAGTGACATTTATGTGGACGATGGATTCAAGTCTATGTTTATAGAGGAAGAAGCCATTGATTTCCTGAAAAGGTCACAATAGATGCAAGCCATCGCTAACTGAGACTGCAGAAAATAGCTTCTAACAATGGAAAGGTAATGCAGGCATTCTCTTCTAAGGATCATGCAAAGGATCTAAAGGACCTCGATCTAAGAGTAGACACATCATCAATTCTGCACAGCCTTGGTCTCAGCTGGGATCTCAAGAAAGACACATTCATCTTTCAGGTATCAATCCAGGAAAAACCTTATACCAGATGTGGGATCCTATTGATGGTAAAAAGCCTATGTGATCCACTTGGATTTATATCACCAGCCACCTTACAAGGGAAATCTTTGCTAAATGAACTTTCAGCAAACAGATGAGAATTGGGCACCTCACTGCACCAAGCAAGAATGAGGAGTGGAAGGCATGTAGAGCCTCCCTACGAGCTCTTGATCAGTCCCAGATTCCATGTACACATACCACTCTTTCCCTCGCTATAGCAAAATACAGGAAAATCTGTGTCTTTTCAGATGCCGTGGTGAAAGCCATAGCTACAGTGGCCTATATGAAGTTAATAGACAATGAAGGAAATCCCCATATGAAATGTATCCTGGGTAAAGCTAAACTAGCTCCGCAGATTAGTCACACCATCCCAAGACTTGAATTGTGTGGGGCAGTGTTAGCAGTAGAAATTGCAGAACTGGTGCTAAATGAAATAGACTTACAATGTGATTACGGTCAAATGTTACAGGAGATTTTAAGTTTATGTGGACAACAGAGTTGAATGCATCAGAAAATCAACCCAGCCAGAACAGTGGAACAACATTCCCACTGAACTGAACCCTGCTAATTATGCCATGAGGTTTGTCTCTTCAACTCACTAATGCAAACTATCTGATTAACAGGGCCAGAATTTCTTTGGAACAATGATAAGACAGCACCAAACTCAACAATCTTCTTTGAGCTGGTAAATCCTGAACTGGATGCAGAGATCCATTCTCTGGTTACCAATGTTCCAAGTAAAAAGCAAAATAAGAACATAAGAAATTGCCATGCTGGGTCAGACCAAGGGTCCATCAAGCCCAGCATCCTGTTTCCAACAGAGGCCAAACCATCACTCCCCTGAATACCACGCTCACTATTCACCCTCCACTCCAGTCTCTCTTTTTCTATCTCCCTCTTTCTTTCTCTCTCTCTTAACAGGCCAAATGACAGAGAACAAACTTACACCTTACCTAGCAAAGATAGTGTGATACTCCCTCCAATAATTAATTAATGATGCAAATCATACACCAAGAAAATTTAATATTCAGAACCGACTGCCTGCCTGGTACCACAAGTGCACCTCTAATACACTATCTGGTATATGTAGAAGGAGTACTGCACTTAAATTTATAATTTAGAAATGAGAACTGGTACTGTACAGTGTTTTGCTGTGTGAACCCACCACCAGGTATAAATATAAACTGGAGCATTCAGTGACGTCAGTGGGCCACAGACTAGAGGGCAGAGGCCAGACCAACCTTTCCCTCAGTTTTTAAAAGAGGAACTGTGCATGCCAATCTTCTTGCCAATTCTTGTTCAAGTTATGGACAATTTCAAATCTCCTGACAATGTCCAAAATTCTAGAAAAAAAATTGTTTTAAAGCAATTAGTAACATATTTGGATCAATACACTATTTTAAGTTCTCACTAATGTGGTTTATTCAAAAACATAGTACAGAAACTCTTTCAGTTTCTGTATTTGATTATCTTATGCAGGCAATTGAAGGAAATAAAGCATTTGACACCATAAATCATGAATGTTTATTGTTAAAATTTAAAAAATTTGGTCTATCAGATCATGTTTATAATTGGTTTTCCTCTTATTTACTGTCACTTGAGTTTCAGGTTGTAAGTTTTCAACAGCAGTCCACATGGCATCCGTTCAAAACAGGGATCCTCAAGGATGTGCTTTATCCACCACATTATTTAATATTTATTTAGCACCTTTAACTTTAATTTTAGATACATTTTATAAGATATATGCAGATGGCATCCAATTATTTTCCCTTTTCAGAATGATTTTGGTACCATTCTTCATCTAATATCTGATTGTTTTAATCAGATTAGAACTTGGATGTCATCTAATCAAATGATAAATATAAAAAAACAAAATGTAAGCCAGGTGGTTCTCCCACCTGTGCCTCTGCCTACTTTACCAGATCTGACTATTGATGAAACTTTTGTACAATTTACTGATATTGCCCATGATTTGGAATTTTATTTTGACTCTTTTCTTTCTTGTATTCCAGATATTCAGAAATTGTTGAGAACAGGATTTTATAAACTAAGGTTTTCAAAAAATGTATGGCATTTTCTACCTTAAAATTATTTTAGAATTTTAGTTCAATCTTTTTTTTTTTTGACAATTATTTATTATAGGAATTCTTTATTAATCAGTTTACCAAAGTGTCATCTAGGCTCAGAACAATTTTTCAAAATGCTATGGCTCATTTAATTACATCAACTCAATGAGATGAAATATATCTCTAGTCTTGTCACCGGCTACATGTAGAGCAACAAATATAATTTAAGATTTTAGTCCTTATATATAAGATAGTCACTGGAGTTTCTTCTCTATATTTAATATGCCTTTTTACCTCATATAAGCTTTCTAGAAATTTAAAAAAGGCAGATGATTTATTATTGTCTGTTTCCGTGTTACAACAAAGTAAACTGATAATAACCCGGTCTCTTGCATTCTCCATTATTGGACCAATTATATGGAATGCACTACCTAAAGAATGAAGTTTAATTGCAGAAATAAAAAACATCTGGAAGCAATTAAAGGATTATTTATTTCAGGAGGCTTTTAAAATAACTTAGGTTTCATTTTTTCAAAGATAACAATATACTTTGCTAATGTAAATTAGTTATTACTGTATTTTTGTATTATTTTTATGCTATCTTATTTAAATGTGATATGTTTATTTGGCAAATCCTTTGTACATTTGCTTGCTTAGCAATATATAAAAAAATTAAAAATAAATAAATAACAAACAGAAATCTTACATATTAGAATCTCATACTAAGGGAAAAGAAGACAGGGAGATTTTGTCAGATTAATGACAAAGCACTGCAGTGTAAGACAACTCTGCTGCTATGTTATATACTACAGAATCTACGCGGAATGCTCTACCTTGCAGGCCTATTTCCTCCCAAGACTGACACTAACTAAATCAAATCAATCACCAATTAATAATACAATAATAATCAATTTGAAATCTTGAAAAAGTATTCATTACTATCTCTCTCAAAAGAACAAAGAGCTATGCTGTTTCCTCAGCAAACAGAGCCCTCTTAACGTATCTGCACTGAAGCCAAATTAGCAAAAGAAAAGAACCACATAATTGGCAGAATCAAAATACACTTTTACCAATTATCATTTTTTAATCTTTTTTTAAATTTCTTAAATCATTTTCTATTTATTTTCTACCTTTCAGCACTTCAAAGTGGATTACATTCAGCTACTTTAGGTAAAAAACTGAAGCAGGATTGGGTGATTCAAAGTATACATATTCTAAAATGCCCCTTTCTCAAAATGAACATGGAATGAAAAATTCAAAATATGAACTTGCATTGCATGCTTATACTGACTAGAACTTGATGCTATTATTACTTGTTTGTTTTAACCTGTAACCAGCCAGGTAGCACCTTCCCCTCCCCCCTAGCTTGCAACCTTGGAAACACAAACAAGTAACTAAAGAGACATCCAATGAGAATGCAGAACCATAGCTCAAGCTAACAAACTGCCCCCATTTGACACTTTGAAACCTATTTGTAACATTATCAGTTAGTATACACTAAGGGCCGGATTTTCAAAAGGCCCGGCGGTGCGCATAAAGCCCTGGGATGCACGTAAGCCCCAGGGCTTGCAAAAAGGGGTGGGGAGTGGGTGGTCTGGGGCGGTCCGGGGATGGGGTGGGGGCTCCTGGCACAGTGGCCATTTGCCAGGAAAAATAGTGGAAAGTTTTCTAAAGATCAAAATCACAGACCATATAAAAAGGCTTGGTTTAATGGATCAACATCAGCATGGTTTTTACCCAAGGCAAGTCTTGCCTCACAAATCTGTTTCACTGTTTTGAAGAGGTTAATAAACATATAGATAAAGGTGAACTGGTAGATCTAGTGTATTTACATTTTCAGAAGGCATTTGACAAAGTTCCTCATGAGAGTCTTCTAGGAAAAGTAAAAAGTCATGGGAAAGGTTACAATGTCCTTTCATGGATTACAAACTAGTTAAAAGACAGGAAACAGAGAGTAGGATTAAATAGACAATTTTCTCAGTGGAAGGGAGTGGGCAGTGGAGTGCGTCAGGGATCTGTACTGGGATCCATGCTTTTTAATATATTTATAAATGATCTTGAAAGGAATAAGACAAGTGAGGTTATCAAATTTGCAGATGATACAAAATTATTCAAAGTAGTTAAATCACAAACGGATTGTGATAAATTGCAGAGGACCTTGTGAGACTGGAAAATTGGGCATCCAAATGGCAGATGAAAGATAATGTGGATAAGTGCAAGGTGATGCATATAGGGAAAAATATCCCAATCTATACTTACACGATGTTAGGTTCCATATTAGGAGCTACTACCCAGGAAAGTGATCTAGACATCATAGTGGATAATACATTTAAATTGTTGACTCAGTGTGCTGCAGCAGTCAAAAAAGCAAACACTGTTAGGAATTATTAGGAAGAGAATGTAGAATAAAATGGAAAATGTTATAATGCCTCTGTGTATCGCATCTTGAATACTGTGTACAATTCTGGTCATCGCATCTCAAAAAAGATATAGTTCCAATGGAGAAGGTACAAAGAAGGGTGACCAAGATGATAAAGAGGATGGAACAGCTCCCCTATGAGGAAAGACTAAAGAGGTTAGGACTGTTCAGCTTGGAGAAGAGACGGCTGAGGGGGGATATGATGCAGGTGTTTAAAATCATGAGAGGCCTAGAACGGGTAAATATGAATCGATTATTTACTCTTTCGGATAATAGAAGGACATGGGGACACTCAAAGTTAGCATGCAGCACATTTAAAACTAATCTGAGAAAGTTCTTTTTTACCCAATGCACAATTAAACTCTGGAATTTGTTGCCAGGGGATGTGGGTAGTGCAGTTAGTGTAGCTGTGTTCAAAAAAGGTTTGGATAAGTTCTTGGAGGAGAAGTCCATTACCTGCTATTAATCAAACTGACTTAGAAAATAGCCACTTCTATTACTACATCAGTAGCGTGGGATATACTTTGTTTTTGGGTACTTGTCAGGTTCTTATGGCCTGGATTAGCCACTGTTGGAAACAGGATCCTGGGTTTGATGGACCCTTAGTCTGACCCAGTATGGCATGTTCTTATGTTCATATGTCAACTCCTTTCTACTTGGGATTGTGGGGAGGTGGGATGGATGGGGTATTGGAAGGGTTGGCTGAAGGGTAATGATAATGTTTTATGCAACAGAGTTCTTTTGTTGTATATGTGCAGTATGATATTGCTACATAATGCAATTATATTTTCAAATTATTCTTGGTATACTTCCTGTGTTAACCCAATAAAAAAATATATTTATAAAAAATCTCTCCTTAGTAGTTTTCCAATCCGTGTTGGAAGACCTTGCACCATTTCTTTGACAAATGGATCCCATTTGTGCTCGACAGTCCTTGAAACATCAGTAAGCCAAAATGCTTTTGTCAGTCTCCAAGTCCCATTCTTTCCATGCCCTTGCCCCCTCCCCAACAAATTTTTGAGTCTCTGCTCTTCCTCAGATCACAAGGCTATGATCTTGCTCTTGTCCAACCCATGGAGCATCTTGCTAACCTGCAGCTTGACACCTTATGGCTGCAGCTCCTGCTTCTGGCTTGTGTTAATCTCCCTTCATCTCTTCTGTGACCTCTGTTGTTGAAACAGGGGCTGTTTGAACCACAGGGCTCTTAGATCTATGGAGCCCTACACAGATCAAATATCAGCTATTTGAGATGCATGGGACCCATTTTTTTCAAATAGCTCATATTTCAATCATGCAAGCTAAAGGTGGGAGAAGGGAAGAGGTGCCAAAGCCAGAAGCAGAAGATACAACAGACCTGCTTACAGGTTCTGCCAATAGCGGGGTGGCAAATGATTTTTTTTTTTTTGTTTGTTAGGGGGATCTTTGGGAAATGGGTTATACTAAGCAGAATTACTTGCATTCCTGTGGAATGCTTCTGGCTTTGAGTGTATAGCAGAAAAGAGACAGTGATGGCAGTTAATCACAGACAATGTACTATCAAGTATGAATGTGCTGTTTCAAATAAGCAGTGCAAGTGTACCCACCATGAAACAGTGTTATATATTACACAAGATAATCTTTCTTATTGCTATAATCTATTGTGGTTGAAAAAGAGGCTGGACTGCCAGCAGTCACAGAAGCAGACTTTGACAGTAACACTGACAGTAACATTATGTGCTTACAACAGTAATATTGGAAGTTGGCAGAACTAGGGAAAAAATCATATGTGAATGGCTCCAGGCTTGAGACAAGAAAAAGAAAATTAATATGCCCTTCCTCTGAGTTTTGTTTGAGCATGCTAAAACCTTTTACAAACACCTTGGCTGCTTCTACCAGTAATGCTAGTACAGCAGCAGAGTTATAGTCCACAGACCACCTCATTTCCAAAGCCTTCATCATTGTCAACACTATCACAAGACAATAGTCAGTCTCAATCTATTACTGGCAGCAAATCTATTCCATCTGCCAAAAAAAAAAAACAAACATGAGTGGGAGGCAGGAAAGACAATTGCACAGACAACACTATTACAAGAACCAAGGGAGCATTTATAGTAAACATGGATAGAAAGAGTCCACACTTTTGTGGCCAAAGGTCTCTACTCTTACATACATTGAATAGTCACTCAACCTATTCTTCATCAAATGCTTCTGCTTTTACATAGAAGTCTAGGGCCAGTCATTTACAATTAGACAATAACCGTAGCTCTGAGACTGAGAGTAAGAAATCACTAGATCCTGTTGTAATTTTCCATACAATTGAGGAAAGGCTCTGAAAGGTACAGAAGGAGAACAAAACATTTTAAAAATACAAAGCAGAGATTAGGGATGTGATTTATTTTGAAACAACATGAAAAACACAACCAAACATGCTGTTTCTTGTGATCTCAAAATAAAAAAAAGTTACTGACCCAATGTGTTTTTATTTTTCTTTCATTTCATTTTCTATTTTGCGCATACAATTTACACATCATGCCTATAAAATGCAAATAGTACAGCAAATGCATTTTGTGCATGTTGTGCGCATTTTGCATGCACAATTTACAAATTGTGTACATAGAAATAGAAAATAACAAAATAACAAAATGAAAGCCTCCTGAAATACAATGAAACAAAGTGAAATAGAAATAATTGGTGTGCACACTACTAATATGTTTTGTTTCCTAGAGTTGAAGTTAATGACCTTGGTGATGGCTCACTTATTGCAGCTCTTTATCCCCAATGGAGTAGTTACGTTCCACTGAAGAAACTTTTTTTGAAAAATAGGAGCAAGGATGAGAGGTCCTAGACATGTCATTTTGGCTTAACACAGCTCCTACTCCTTCAGCAGAAGTGTCCACCTCCACTATAAATGGACGTTTGGGATCGGGCTGCCTAAGACAGGGTTGTTGGAGAAAAGAGTTTTTAAGTGCTTGAAAAGCCAGTTCAACCTCAATAGGCCATTCTTTGATGTCTGTCCCTTTACGGGTGAGGGCGGTAAGAGGTGCAGCCAGTTTAGAAAAGTTCTTAATAAAACTACGATAGTAGTTTGCGAATCCAAGGAAATGCTGAAGTGCACGTAATCCTTTAGGCTGGGGCCACTCTTGGATACATCTTAATTTGGAAGGGTCAACCTGGGATCCATGCTTGGAAATGATGTATCCCAGAAAAGGTAAGGATTCCTGTTCAAAAATGCATTTTTCGATCTTGGCGTATAAGCGGTTCTCTCTTAAGCATTGTAACACCTGAACAACATGTTGCCAATGTGTCTGTAGATTGGAGGAAAAAATTAAAATGTCATCGAGGTAGACTACTATGCATACATAAAGTAGATCTCAAAATATTTCATTAATGAGATGCTGAAATACTGCAGGAGCATTAGTCAATCCGAAGGGCATAACAAGATATTCATAATGACCATCTCTGGTATTAAAAACAGTCTTCCACTCATCCCTTTCCCGAATCCTGATTAGATTATATGTTCATAGCACGAGTCTCCAATGCAGATAGCGGATAGAACCTACCACGCAGCAGGGTAGTTCCAAGAACCAAATTAATAGTACAATCAAACTCTTGGTGTGGGGGCAACCTATCTGCGGCCTTCTTAGAGAAGACATCAGTGAATTGTCCATACTGGGAAGGAAGGCCCTCCAGATGAGTGATGCAGATATGAGTACTAGGGACATTGGATTCTTTAATGCATGGTTCACGGCAGGCTGAACCCCAATGAACCAGTCTTAGCAATGTCCAGTCGAACTGTGGGTTGTGACGTTGCAACCAAGGAATCCCCAGAACAACTGGATGAATGGCTTTCTGAATGATATAGAAGGTGATGCTTTCGGTATGATTCGGTGCAATATGTCAATCCAAGGGAATCGTGTGATGAATTATTTTCCCTGGCAGAGGGTATCCGTAGATGGATGAGATGATTACTGGTCATGGGCACAGATGGGTAGGAATATACAGGATGAAACTTCCTCCAGCCCCAGAATCTACTAATGCCAGCATAGAAAATTTGTGGTCTCCTAGAAGCAGGGTTATCTGCAGTGTGAGTGGGGGAGCCAGAGTAGTGATGCCTAGGGTTACTCCCCCAATAGTACCTAGGCTTGGCAGTTTCCGAGACACGTAGGACAACACGCAATGAGATGGCCCGAACCTCCACAATATAGCAGAGGCCTGCCTTACGTCGCCTTTGCCTTTCTTCTGGAGAGAGAGGTCCACGACCCAACTGCATGGGTTCTTCGCCCGACCCCTCTGTGATGGATGTAGATTGAGCTGCCGGAGGAGAGGAATGAAAAGGACTAGGCACTGTCGTGTGTCTTCCGGTACTGCGTCCTTCACAAGCTCTTTCTTGTATACGGCGATGAATCCTGGTGACTAAGTCAATCAAAGAATCCAAGGAGTGAGGCAACTCACGGGCCGCCATTTTGTCCTTAATTCTGGATGACAATCCCTCCAAGAATATGGTCCAGAGACAGCTCTCCTCCCAATGGAGTTCTGATGCAAGAGTTCTAAATTCTATAGTGTAATCTGCCAACAGATGGCCTCCTTGGCGAAGTTGAAGAAGCTTGGAACCAGAGACCACTTGTTTTCCTGGATCATCAAATACTGTTTGGAACAGTTTCAAGAACTGAGAAAGATTTTGCAGAATAGGATCTGATCGTCTCCAGTAGGGGGAAGCCCACGCTAGGGCCTTGCCTTCCAACAAAGATAAAATATATGTAGTCTTAGTCAGATCATCCGGAAAAAGAGAAGCTTGTAGATGGAAATGCATACTGCATTGATCGAGGAATCCCTGGCACAAACGAGGTTCACCTGAATATCGTGTAGGAATAGGTAATGGAATGTTTGGACGAGCATCCCCTGGCATCACGGATGGTGGAGGTAAAGGTGGTGGAGCTGCCTGAGCCGCCGCCAATGAATCGAGATGAGCATTGAGCCGTTCTAGGGAAGACGCCATAGATTCCAATAATCGTTGTTGCTCCATAATCCTCTGGGCCAGTCCAGGAATGTCCTGCCTGGCTGAGGCCTCTGCCGGGTCCATGGCCTTGGTATTCTGCTATGCACCTGGAAACAGACCCTTAGTCCGAGGAGGGGTGGAGTTATTACAGAGAGAGAGAACCCTAGAAGACCCCTCTAGTCAGAAGGTGAGGCCTGTTACTGCAAAGGTTGAAGAGATGCTTCACCACTGGAAATCCTTGGTTCCCCCAGGAGCAGCCCATAGGGACCAGGAACGCTTGGACTTAGGATAGTCACCGAAGACAGAGAATTGGTCTGGATGCAGGCGCCTCCTGCAGGTCATGGTTTCCAGACCACTGGTGCCTCCAGCAGGTCGTAGGTCTGTCCAGTAGTGAAAGCCGAAGAATGGTCGACAGCAGGTCCCATAGTCCAAGTAGGTGAAAGGTCGGCAGCCGGTCCAGAGTCAATGCCAGGGGAGAGGTCAGAAGCCGGTCCAGAGTCAATGCCAAGAGAGAGATTTGCAGCCAGTCAGAATCAACGCCAGGAGAGAGGTCGGAAGCCAGTCCAGAGTCAAAGCCACAAAAATCAATCCGAGGAGAGAGAGAAGAGCAGAGCGGAACAGACTAACAGGAACAGGCTGATCGGAGGACCCAAGGAGCTCAGAACTAGACCAACAGGAAGCCTCAATACCAAGGCAAGGTCTGAGGAGCAGACCTTACCTTAAATACCCAATTTACAGGAAGAAGTCAAAGGGGGAACCACGACAACTTCCTGTCGTGGTTCCTTTAATTTCAGCCTGCAGCCGCGTGCGCAGCCATAGTCAGGTCCAGAGGGGGGCAGAGTCAACCCGGCAAGGGGGAAGCCATGCGTCCGGACGCCGTCAGCAGCAACAACCCAGAGAAATGCAGGAGAGGGCCGCCTGCGCTCGCTGGAGTCTGAAGGACCATCTGATCCCGTGGGTAGGCTTTTGCCCCGGTCGCGGTCTGCCGTGACCGGCAGCCATGATGGTCAGTTCCGGCCGTGGACCGCCGCGGCCGGCAACCATAACACAGATCATGCTTTGATTTCTCACTCCCTTCATTGGGACCTCCCATCACCTAGCTGGTATTTTAATGCAGGTCTGCTAGAAGATTCGGCTTTTATTTCCCATATATCAACTGGCATTTCTGATTTTTTTGCTACCAATGAGATCCCTGAGACTCCCTTACCCATTTTTTGGGATGCTTTTAAAGCCACTCTTAGGGGTTTGATTATCAGTATTCTGCCCACCTTAAAAGAGCCAGTCATAGTGAATTACTTGATTTAGAAGCTCAGATTAGCTGCCTGGAATCTCTGCATGTATCTATGGGGAATAGTAGTATTTTTGCTTCCTTATATAAACTCAAATATCTTTACAATAAACTTTTAAGTGCTTCTGCTGGTAAATCCATTTTTCTTCAAAACTTTTGCTATTAGGCAGAAAATAATGTCAGGGCAGCTTCTGGCTACTTATTTACAGGGGTGGAAGGAGCATAATAGGATTGTCAATCCTAAGTCTAATTCTGGTTTCTTGGCCACTAAGATGAAAGAGATTTTACTTCAATTATAATGATTCTATAAAGATTTATATTCCTCTGAATCTCAACATGATCCCACTATAATTTCACAATTTCTTTCTAATTTAGTTCATTCCACCCTGGCATCTCCAGAGTAACCAGTTGTATGTTCCTTTAACTGCTTCTGAAGTGAATAAGGCTCTCTTTTCTTTACAAGTATGTAAGGCTCTGGGTTTTGATGTATTTTCAGTTAACTTTTATAAGGCATTCTCTTCCCTCTTGGTTCCTAAATTGCATACTTTATTTTTGTATATGGGAACACAGGAACCAACTTCTTCTCATTATAATGAAGCTAAAATTGTAGTTTTTCCTAAGCCGAACCGGGATCTGCTCTCTCCTGCTAATTATCAACCCATATCTTAATATTGTTATAAGATATTATCCATCTGTTTGGAACAAGTCCTGGATAAACTTATACACCCAACTCAATCTGGTTTTATGAAAGGTCATTTTATTAAAGATAACTCCCGCTTATTTGTGAATATACTTCAAGCTTCTACTACTGTATCTTCCTCTTTAGTGGTCATTTTTCTCGATGTTGAGAAAGCATTTGATCATGTTGAATGGAATTTTTTGTTTGAAGTCCTTCGTTGGTTTAGTTGTGGCCCTTCTTTCATTTCCTATGTTACCTCTCTTTATTATACACCTACCTCCTCTATCTCAATTGAAGGAGCACCTTCTGATTCATTTTTGCTGCAAAGAGATAGAAGTCAAGGCTACCCACTTTCTCCCTTCTTATTCAATCTATCATTGCAACCTTTATTACTTGCTTTGTGACAGGACCCACATCTTTAGGCCTTACTCGTAATAACATGGACCATAAATTATTGGCTTATGCTGCTGATGACGTATTCCTATATATTTCTCAACCTGAGATAGTACTACTGCATATCATATGATATATTTCCCCCTTCTCTTTGATTTGTGGGTACCTATTCATTGGAGAAAATCTGAGATGATGCCCTTTAATAACTATGCGGCTTCTTTGGCCTTTTTTTTTCTACGTTCTGTTTTCTAGTGGTTTAAAGTATCTAGGTGTTAGGGATTGTGGACCCTTGGCCCGAGGTGGTATTGGCGTTACCTGTAGGGGGTGAGCCCCACAGGTCCCCACCATTAGGAGGAAAGGCTGGCCGGGAAGCAGAGGCCAACAGGAACTATACCAGTACCAGCCCATGTACCCCGCAGGTTGAGCCCTTGGGTGCCGGGGCCAGCTGGTCTTAGGCGGGCTTCTGCATGGCTGGTCCCAGGAAAGCGGCCAGAAGAGGCAGGTAGAAACAACGGAGGTCCGGTATGGTCCAAGGCCAAGGACAGGAGGTGAGAAGTGGTGGTCGAGTCTGGTCTGAGGTCCAGGGCAGGCGGCGAGAAGCAGTGGTCAAGTCTGGTCCGAGGTCAAGGACAGGCGGTAAGACATGGTGGTCAAGTCTGGTCCACGGTCTGGGCAGCCCAGAGGGAGGAGTATAGTTCTGGCCAAGGTCTGGGGCCCCAGGAGACCTGGATCCGGGGCCACGGTGTTGCTGGCTGTAGTCCGGAGGGTGAGAGACAAGTGCTGAGGCTGGAATACAGGAGCTGGGTACAGTGCAGAAGGAGTGCTGCAGCAGGATCCCATGAAGCATAGGCACTGAAGCCAGATCCCATGGAGCAGGAGCACTGAGGCAGGATCCCATGGAGGAGGAGCGCTGAAGCAGGGTTCCGTGGAAGAGGAACACTTAAGCAGGGCCTCATGGGGCCGGAGCACTGAAGCAGGACCCCGTGGAGTGGGATTGCTAAAGCAGGACCTTGTGGAGCGGGAGCACTGAAGCAGGATCCCATGGAGCAGGAGTGTTGAAATAGGATCCCATGGAGCAGGATCAGCAAATCAGGAATGCTGAGGCAGGAACCACCGAAGCAGAAACCAGGGAACCCATTGCCAAGTCAGTTAGTTGGGGAGAGAGGCCACCCTTAAATAGCCCAGGGGTCTGATGTCATCACCTGGGGATGGCTCCAGAGTTCCCATCATTGGCTCTTTAAAAGGAGGCCTGGTAGCATGCACGCACACCTAAGGAGAGCCGAGTTGGAGTGCAGGTTGGCGGCGTCCCAGCTGCTGCGTGGAGTCCGGGGCCGTGGTGGAGCATGGCCACAGCTGGTCACTGCAGCTGGGAGAGTACCAGGAGCTGGGAGAAGAGCGAGGCAGGAGGTGAATTGTGCTGGCCACGGGTTGCCGCGGCTGGCGGGTGTAACACTAGGTATGTATTTCTATCTCATATTTGATCAAACTATTGCTAAAGCTGAAAATCGGATATATGCAATGGTATCTGATCTCACCAATCACTGGCCCCTTTTACATCTTTCTTGGTAGGACAATTGGATACTATTAAAATGGTCATAGCGCCTAGCATTATTCTTTTTTACTCTGTATGCTTCCTATTTTTTTTTTGACAAAAAATGTTATAATGGTTTGGATAGATCACTCTCTATTTTTATGGAAGAATAAGACTCCCCAGATTGCTCTATCCATGCTCAAGCTGCCTAGGGATATAGGTGGTGTAAATTTTACCAACTTCAGAGCTCATCATTCAGCATTTATTTGTCTCTCCTCTCCCTCTGCTTGCAGTCCCAGACCTTCAATCATTTTCCCATTTTTGCAATTACCCCACTATTCATACTACTTGCTCAGCATTTCATTAGAATCCACTTTGGAGTATTTAACTTCTCCTTGGTTCACTTCCTCTTTGACTCCGATTTGGAATAACTCTCATTTTTTAATGACAAACACATTATTAATTGGATTCCTTGGAATAAAATTGGTATCTGATCTCTTGGCCACTTAGTATCTGGGTCAAATTGGTGCTCATTCTCCCAACTGATGTCTATATTTGACTTACCTGCCTCCCAATATTATCGCTATCTGCAGCTTCAGCATTGTGTTCACATGTTATGCTTGGACTTATCACTTTTCTCCAGTCCTTCCTTCACAATTGATTTCTCTTTTCCAGCTTTTCCATTCTCAGGGGCATGTGGTCTCTGGCATTTATGAATACCTCAAACAAACAATTTTAAAGGTGCATTGGTTTGGAGTGTGCCTGGTCACAGGAACTCTCTTTATCCACATCTTTTCCATGGCCCAGGTTTTGGTCAGTTCTTATCTGACCTTCTTTTTCCTCTCAGTTAAACAATCCTTTTTTTTTTTTTTAGCACATCGCCAAATTTGGACTCCATGGCCTTTGTATAGAGTGAAATTGGGAGATTGCAAATGTCATTTTCTTGATCTGAGAAGATGAGAGTTCTGGTTCCTGGGCAAGTAGTTACTAGTTTGACTCCCACCTATTCCTCTCTTATTTTTTGAGATACATTGAGATTATTATCCCCACTAGGAAAAAAGTCATCAAAATGAGTCAGTCACTTAAAATAACATTCAATTAACCCTGATTTTAGTGTTGACTACTTTTAGTTCTGCTGCTGGTCTTTCACTAACATTAATTGTCCAGTTATCAGAATTAAAGAACATAGATTTTTTTTTAAAATGCCTAATAAATAAATGTAAGTATTCTAATCACATGTAACAACCCTTTCATTAGATATACTTACTCCTTCATTAACCTTTAAGACTTTATGAATTCAACAAATAAAAATGCAGACAGAATCCCAGAAGCGAGATGGGGGCTATCCTGTCCTTTGCACTAAGTGGTACATGTATGGTTACCAACCTGCTGGTAAAAGGTTGTATGTGTGCACCCAATGCAAAGAGCCCCTGGCTCTCAGAGAATGACTCTTATCTCTAGAGGCCAGAGTGACATATCTGGAGAAGCTGAGGCAGACAGAGAGGTATATAGAGGAGACCTTCAAGGACATAGTAGAGTGGTCCAGGTTCCATTCCAGCAGCCCTTGTGCTTTGGAGAAGCAAGATCATCTAGCAAGAGATAATCACCTTGGTGTGGCAGGAAGTTGTACTTGGTGCGTTTTCCTCTCACACCGTGGATATGTCTCCAGGAGTCCGTGTACAAGAAGGAAAGTTTAGGATGGTCATTGTAGTGAGTGATTCGATCACTGGGTGAGTAGATAGCTCAGTGGCTAATAGACATGTGAATTGCTTGGTAACCTGGTATGAAGGCAGCCACCTAGATAAGATTTTAGAGGAGGAATCAGCTGTCATGGTACATATGGGTAGCAATGACATAGGAAGGTGCAGGAGGGAGTTTCTAGAGGCTACATTTAGGCTCTTAGATAGGAAATTGAAATCCATAACCTCCAGGGTTGCATTCTCAGACATGCTTCCTGTTCCACATGCAGGATCATAGAGGTAGGCCAAGCTTCACAGTTTCAATACATGATTAAAAAGATGGTGCAGGGAAGATGGTTTGAGGTTTGTGTGGAACATTCTGGGGAAAAGGGAGCCTATTCTAATGGGATAGGCTCAACCTTAACAAGAGTGGACTCAGGGGTTGGAATTAACTTTTGAAGAGGAGAGAGAGCAGTTTTTAAATTAGAACAGAGGGAAAAGCCAATGTCATTCAGCAGCACATAGTTCAGAGGGAAGTACAGTATCTTCAAAGGATAATAGCAAACCCAGACCTAGCATCATTTTGCTATAAATTTGTGCCCCATGATTAAAAAAAAAAAAAAAAAAAAAAGGGACATGGTTAAGATAATTTTCCACATACCACAACATTTTGGCATAATGCATGTTGAGAGGGGGAGAGAGAGAGAGAAAAAGAGAGAGACTCTTTATAGTGCTCTCATATAAGAAAACTATACCACTATAAGAGGGGCAACTATTAACTCAGGGTGAGGTTTTGGTGATCGATGAGGTTTTGCAAGGCAGTTTTACATGCATAACCAGAGGTACAAACAGTACAGTAGACATCAGTGAAGATTTTATGTGATTTGGAGTGATGACAGTTACATAAAGATGAGATTTGTACATTGTACTCTCAACCTAGCTTAATAGTAGCTAGGTCGAGAGTACATAGTACAAATCTCATATTTTGATGATTGACCCTCCAAGTATGTTAGAATGCCCAGATAGAGAGGTGGTTGTAAAAGCTGAAAAAACCCCAGATGTATTTAAATGCAAAGCACAAGGATAAAAATGACTCCAAACTGCATGTATCATATGATAATAAGCTGGTTACTAGTACACTTTGAAAACAGAAATACAAATAAACTGCTTTATTTATTTATTTATTTATTTATTTATTTATTTAATTAAAGCTTTTCTATACCGTCGTATAGTAGAGCACAACGGTTTACAGTTAGGCACAAATATGTGGTTTCTAAATTATCCATGGGGTGCTATTATTATACGGTTACATAGTTCAATAATATACTCTAATTGGGGAATGGGTGTGGTTACCATTTACGATTAACTGTCTCTCATTTAATACTTAATTGTGAGGAGATAATAAAAAATAAGCAGTTCTGCTTTTTCTTGGTGACTTTCTGCTTTGTGTATGTGTTGTTATTCCGCTACCTCATTGTGAAATGCTTTTTTGAAGAGTTTAATTCCTTCATTAGTCTTAATTCCAGTGGTAATGTGTTCCATAATAATGGTCCTGCCAAATATAGTGCTCTCTCTCTAACTTGGGTCAAATTTGCTGTTTTGACTGAGGGTATGGCTAGCTTTATCTGTATGTGAAGGCTAGAAGTATGTGAAGGCTAGAAGTATAAAAAGTATTACTGGAGAATTAGAAGTCCATTACCTGCTATTAATTAAGTTGACTTAGAAAATAGCCACTGCTATTTAGGGATGTGAATCGTTTTTTGACGATTTAAAAAAATCGTCAGATATTTTTTTAAATCGTCAAAAATCATTAAGAGTCGTGATACAATAGAAATTCTCCAGATTTATCGTGAAAAATCGTAAATCGGGGGAGGGGGGAGGACGGGAAAACCGGCACACCAAAACAACCCCTAAACCCACCCTGACCCTATAAAACTAATGGTAAGAGCATTGGCTGGCTGGCTCCATCTTTAAAGATGGGCACCGCCATCTTTAAAGATGGGTGCCGCCATCGTAAAGATGGGCGCTGCCATCTTTAAAGATGGCCACCGCGATCGTAAAGATGGGCGCCGGCATCTTTAAAGAGGGCGCCAGCCAACCAGTGCTCCTACCATGCTGTCATATGGTAAGGGCAAAGGGCCATCGGCGCCATCTTTATGAGTGGCAGCCGATGGCCCGAGAATGGGAGATCGCTCCCGGGACCACCACTAGACCACCAGGTAATTTTAAAATGTTTTTGGGGGCTCGGGAGGGTGGGGGAAGCTAAGGGGTCATTTTTAAAGGGTCGGGTGGGTTGTTTTTTTTATCGGGCATCGGCGCCATTTTTGAGTGGCAGCCAAAATGGCGCCGATGGCCCGAGAGTGGGAGATCAGTCCCCGCGCCCCCACTGGACCACCAGGTACTCGTAAAAAGTTTTTGGGGGGTTCGGGAGGGTGGGGGAAGGTAAGGGGTTAATTTTAAAGGGTCGGGCCTCACTAAAAAAAAATTAACGATGTGAATCGGAACCGATTCCGATTCACATCACCACCGATCAGATTTTTTTCTCCCTCTAGCCGAACCCGATCGTTAAGATGATCGGGCACACGATTCACATCCCTACTGCTATTACTAGCAACGGTAACATGGAATAGAATTGGTTTTTGTGTACTTGCCAGGTTCTTATGGCCTGGATTGGCCACTGTTGGAAACAGGATGCTGGGCTTGATGGACCTTTGGTCTGACCCAGTATGGCATGTTCTTATGTTCTTATGCTCTCACGTACGGCCTTATGCATGCTTTCACAGATATGCTGACTCGTTCACTCTCCCTCACACACATGCTCACTGGCACACAAACTCTGATTCATCCATCTAGTCATGCTCATATACATGCTCAGACTTATGCACACTCACACATGCTGTCATTCTCTCCCTTGCACACATGCTCACCGACACATTTGCACTCTAATGCTCACACATGCTGACATACATGCCCTCACTGCCTCATACATTCAGTCATGTTCACTTATGTTTGCTTTTCTCCCCCTTTGTCTGTGAATAAGTAAAACAAACATTTTTATTTATATTGATAGTCAAGGAAAATCTAGGCAGGGCCCAAGCGAGGAGAGTCTGAGTGGGCTTTTGAGGGAGGGGGTGGCCATTTGGTGTGGGAAGGTCCGAGGTCTGTTAAGCCACTTAAGCCCTAAAGTTGTTTGTTTTTATATGCATTTTTGCTGCAGCATGAGAATGAAAGAAGCCTGCCACAGAGGAAAACTGTGGGAGCTTGCAGTGAGGCAGCGGCAGGAAGTGTGCTGGCTTTCTCCTGCCAGCAAAAAACAGAAGCGGGGCAGGAGCAAATGGAGGGGGGGGAGTGTTTCCCACTACCACGGTGATGATGGGGGACGGAGCAAGTGCAGCGAGTAGGCCCATGGAACAGGGCTGCTGCCACGTAGAAAATACAAAAGCAGCACTAAGCGGAGGACCTCGGGGGGAGGCTCCCACTCACCAAGAAATGTCACATGGCTGCTGTTGGTTGCGGCGACCAACACCTAGCACGTGATTGGGATGACCGGCCCACCATGGCATGCCTTAAGCCTCAATAGGCCAATCTGCCTCTGCATCTGACAAATGCTGGTATGAGCATCACCTGCAGAAGCAGCATCTACTAGCATTGGCAACAAGAGAGGTTGGCAGTAGAAGACTGGGGACCCTCTTCTGTAACTCAAAGCAAAAGCCAGAGGAAAAGGTTTGAAAAAAAAAAAACGTTTCCTCAAGCTGATCCAATGGCCCCTTCAAGCAGTTGGAAGGCAAGCCATCAGTCCCCAGTCATGCATCCAAAATGGCACTGCACCATCAAGGAAATGGGGTAGTTCCAAATCACCGTCCTGGGGAAAGAGGCAGTCAGCATCTAAACTAGTAATGAGGAGGAGCATCCGGAAAATAATTGATGCTAGAGGGTGGGGGTGGGAGGTTTATAGTTGGGTTTGGTGTGGAATTCAAGGGAGGGAGGTAGGGAGAGAGAGCTCACTTGTCACTTCTTTGAAAATATTGCAGAGAATGGGAGGAAGAGGGATGCTGCTTCAGCTGTTAAATTGGTTATGTGAATAACTTTAGGACTGTTCTTTATTTATTTATTTATTTTTACGACCAGAGGGGGTCATTCATCAAATCGCATTAGGACCCTAACGCCCGCAATAATGCTATAACATATGCGATAATGCATCACAAGATGCATATGCAAATTCTAAAAATGTTGTCAAAAGGTAGGAGTTTGAGCAGAGTTATTGAAAATGAGGGGTATTTAATCTTGTGTGTGATAGCGTAATGCACAATTTAATTCTGGAAATTATTACACCTTATTTCAGGCATAACGCCAGGAAAAGGGATTTATGATAAATATTGCATATCCTATTGAGGGGAGGGAGGGAGACAGAGAGAGCGCCTCTAGGGATGCACACATATTAGTGAACTTTTTATACCACTGTAAGAGGGGCATCTGATACCTTGGGGTGAGGTTTTGGTGGTAGCCTAGGTTTTGGGGGGCAATTTTACGTGCACAGTCAGAGGTATGAACAGCAGTAGACATTAGTGAAGATTTGATATGATTTGGAGAGATGACAAGTATACAAAGATGAGATTTGTACATTGTTCTCTTGACCTAGTTGATGCATTCCCTAGCTGCTATCAAGCTAGGTCAAGATGCACCAAAACAAGTCTGCAGTTTCCTGTTGGGATGTACATTCGGGAGAAACAAAATAGAAAATGACACAAAATTCCCTAATTCGTTTTGGGTTTTTTTCAAAACAAAACAATTTAAATTCCATTGGAATTTCATTTCATTTTGAAAATTTTAAAAAAGACCTCCATTAGGCCTAGGTGTAGGCCCAAGGCCGGTGCCTCACCTTGGAAATAGTCTGAGACCCAAAGCAGGGGCCATGGCTTATTCCCAAGCATGATACTGGCACTTTGGCATAGATCTAGGCCTGAGGCTGGGACATCGCCTAGGCATAGGCCACAGTTCAAGTCAGAGAGCCTGGCCTTTGCCCAAGCACCACACCTGGGCTTCACCCTTGGCCAAGGTCTGGGCCCAGGCTCGATGCCGGAGCCTTGTCCCAGGATCAGACCTAGGACTGGAGCCCAAGCCTTGGAAGTCCTCTTCCGATGTCTTCTTTATTATTTATTATTCTTCAAATGATGCTGTCTGCTTGGGATGTGCCAGAGTTAATTGAGCTGCCATACATCAAAATGGTGCCCTCCACTAGGGAGGATGCACCGGAGTTAATGAACTCTGGTGCATCCCAAGTGGATGGTATCATTTGAAAAGTGAAGAAAGAATAAAATACATGTTAGAAGAAGACCTCCAAGGCACAGGAACTGAGATCAGGCCTCTGGGCTGGGCTCTGGCATTATGCCAGGGTCTGGGCCCTGGCCTAGGCCTAGGCCTAAGTCCAGACATAGGGATCAGTCTCTGGGCTATGCCCTGACATCAGATCTGGGCTTGAGTTGAGGCCTAAGTATCAGACCTGATCTCCAGACCATGCCTCAAAGTCCAATCTAGGCCTGGCTTTGTCCTAGGCCGAGGCCCAGGCATTGGAACCAGGCTTCCAAGCCTGGGCTTTGCACAGAGCCTAGGCTGAGGTCACTATTAACCTACCATAGCCTAAACCTATGCAAGGATCCTGTCCCCTTCATTTTCTGGGTTAAAAGGATGTGTGGTTAGTACGTGAGGCCTCAGGAGACCCATTTCTTATTTTTTTTATGTTTATTTTATTGTTTTTTAAACTAAATAAATGAAAGAAACATTAAATAAAATTAATGAGGAAAAAAGAACCCAAAAACAAAATGAAAAATGAAACAACATTTTTACTTTTGCATACCACTAGTCTCCTGTACTGAACATCTCCCTGTCTTGGGCTTCTACCTGCCAGCTTCTAGGAAATTGTGTGGAGAAGATTGTCAGTTTGGTTCATTAAGTTTATTCAGTTCTATTCCAGAACTTTTATTTGGGGGGGTTTTCTGTGTCATTAGGTCATTTGTTTCCCATTAAAGTCAATCGAGGAAGCAATGCATACTATTCAAAAACTGAGTTTTCTATCCAAGTTTATTGAAACTTGTAGACAGGCATCAACAACAAATGGAAGAGCACTCCAAGACATAAGCAAAGCGGCATCAAGAGTGACATCAGTAGCACAAGGCACCATGACTGGTCAAAACAGCCCAAAAAGAGGCATCAAAACCCCAAAGCATTGTGAGTAGCAAAACAGATTCAAGAGTGATAAAAACAGACCAAGGCTTCAAAAGAGGAGCAAAATATGCCAATACATTGGCATGAACAGCTCAATATCCAGCAAAGCAGAACAAAAATGGCATGAACAGCTCAAAGCACAATGAAAAGGGCAAAATGGTACCACCTGTGGCAGAAGTTCTTAAAGGCGCCATGAAAAGGCCAGGAGGAGTCTGGACAGTAAAAGAGTAGAACAGTACATGAAGGAAGTAATCAGGGAAGAGGTTGTAAATAAGAAGTGGGCATGGTGGCAGCAGCAGCAAGAAAAGTGGCAACTGCCAACAACACAGAAGTGCAGAGGGCCAACGATATGGGCATTGGTTCACTGTAGCTGTGCACTCAATCCTCTTCTCACTTGCATAGAAATGTAGGGAAACCCAATAGAAGAAGGTTTCTTTTAATGAAGACCAGCTTGTCCACTGTCTCTGACACCAGCTATAAATGGTTTGACTCACAATGTCCCCTGCCATTGAGAATATCCATTCACTTGGCAAAATGGTTGGTGGACAGGAGCGGAAAAGCTAAGCCACTTTGGTTAGGTCTGGTCTGACTGCAGCTTAGTGTGCCCAATATGCCAATGTCTTATGAGATCACCTCTCCCCTCTCTAGATCCTTGGGTGCTGCTGCGGGGGCTTGGATTGAGGATGGACAGGGAGGGAAAAGACCAGGGGCACCCCTCATGCTTTCCACTACTTGCTCTTCCTGGGGGGTGTTCTTTATCTAGGCAGTATCACTTTCTGCTTCTTTTGGTTGCTTAATAGAGGACTGCATGCTCCCAAACCCTCCTAAGCTACTAGAAGTCCAATGTCTTGGAAGACTGAGAATCCATCTGATGACTCATCTGAATCAGTACTTTCTCCATGTATCTGCTGTGCATACTGTTCAAGTGGAATCAGGGAGAAGGGAGCACTGTGTCCCTGTCCCTCCACCGATTCTGTCTTCTTATGCCCCTGCTCTATAAGAATAGAGATGAGAGTGGGAACAAGCAACAGATTTGCTTCCAACTTGAACTTTTTCTTGCCCAATCTTGCCTGCTATTTCCCCCGCCTATAAAAAATGTCTTTGTCTTGGGGAGTACTGTTCTTCTCATTGCTATCAGCAATCATGTTACTTGTGCACTTTAGGTCTCTTTGGAGGAAATGCCCTTCCCTTTTCCTTTGCCATTGCATTTGGTACTGGGCTCACATCTACCTTTTGCTCCCTGTGCCATGATGGAATTTGACACAGTCTCTCGGTCTCTAGTAGTAGCCCAGGGCTTTTAGTGTTACAAGAAATGTATTAAACTGTTGCATTGTATACAGCAATACTAGTGTGGTATGGAGGCACACAGACTGGCATCAGAACCCACAGAATCTCTTTTGGTCCAAAATATGCCACACACTGTAATTATGTAGACTTCCACTAGGAAATGACACAAGTTGTGGAAAAAGTATCTCACACACACACACACTGTAGTCAGTGTATAATGAATCATTTTCCCACACTCAGAAAGTCAAAAACAACAAACCTCATCAGTGGTCACTGGTCAGGGACACTGCAGCTCTTAAAATAAAAATCTCTGTCTCTCTTTCCCTCCTACAAGTGCACGTAGAGAGAGACTTTCTTACTCCTGCCTGTTCAATGGTACCTTAATTCTGTAACAGAATAAATTGCAGAGTTGCCTTCTCACACAGTGACAATGTAACAGCACAGCCCTACTTACTTTAAGCTTCTTCATCCATTCTAAATATTTTTTTTTAAACTGCTTCTTTAGGGGTCGATTTTAAAAGCGGATTTGCAATTTTATAACATATGCTCACCAGCGCATGCATGTTATAATATCTGGGGCGGTGTCCACAAGGGGAGAGGTAACATTTTGCAAGTTTCACACGGTGATGCATCATGGCCTTCCCCAATTCCATCCCAGTCCACTCCAATTAAGGAGGGAACTTCCCTACCCCCCTTCCCTAACCTCACTTCCCCTTCCCCTCTCTTCCCCTCCCCCTCCCCCTCCCCCTATCCTATCTACCTTTGCTTTTTTATCTTACCTGTTGCTCCTCCAAAGGAGCAGTAGCAAGTTACGCGCACCAGCACCCTGCCAGTGCGCGCTTCCCCAGCACAGCGGCAAATGGCCACTGTACCAGAGCCTCAAGCCCCAGCCCTCCCTACTCCCATCCCCAGCCCTTTTCTTTGGCCCAGCTCTTGTGTGTGCAACGATGGTTATGCTCACGGTCGTGCCCCTTCTAAAATGCACACGACACGCACAAGGCCCGGCCTCACGCATAGCCTCCATTTTATTTTACATGTGCTGCCCATTTAAAATTGGGCTGTTAGCTTTTAGAAAGAGCTACAGAAGCACAACCTCTATGAAATGCAGCAGAGGAATAACGTTACAAAATGGTAACCATTCATAGTTACATGTTGCTTTTCATTTCAGGTAAAAAAGAAAAATGAGGAACTCATTGTAAATGAATGCAAGTGTTAACCGGGATAGGCTGGTTTAAAGAATACGAGACCTTGATTGGTCCTTCTCCTTCCATGTTGGCTCTGTTCTGGCTCGCTTAAGCGACTTGCCTGGAGCAGAAAAAGAACTCTGAAATGTATTTATATTTCTGCAGCATTTCAAAGCAGATTACATTCAGGTACTGTAGGTATTTCCCTATCCCCAGAGGGCTTACAATCTAAATTTGTACCTGAGGTAATGGAGAGTAAAGTGACTTATGCAGGATCATAAGGAGTGAGAGCAGGACTTGAAACCTGGTCAGCTGGTTCATAGCCCAGTGCTTTAACCACTAGGCTACTCCTCCACTCAACTTCCCTTATAGAAATGTGATCCAGAGGGTCATGATGGTGGCATGAGTGGCAGCAGAGGAACCCCCTCCACGGTTACCTTCATTTTTTCTTGAAAATGCCCTCAAAATGTAAAGGACTGTCAGAATAAAATTGAGACCCTACCCACCAAGGTGAATTCCCAGAATGTTATATTTGAAAGCGAAATTCAAGATTTAAAAAACCAAATGGCGTCCTCGCAACAGACCATGGTACAAACTCAAGCTTGTAATTTTAAGCTTGTTAAATTATGGGACCTGTTCGCGGAGACTGGAATACCTTGAAAACTATATTAGACATTTGAATTTGTGCTTTTTGAACTTTCCCAGAGTTCTGGGTGAGGAAATAGTTATCACCCTCAAGACATATTTACATGAAGTTCTTGGATTTGAAAAGGATAAGACACCTTCTATAAATAAAGTTATTTTCCTCCCTAGCCTCAGCAAAGGTAGTCCTCCTAAAGAAGGTCATATAGATGTTATTTCCAACCTAACTCAGTTTTTGGAGGACTCGACTGCCGAAGTCATTGAGAGATCTGCCCTTCTTGTGTCTTGAATAATGGAACAAGATTTAAATGAATTAATGAAGAGGTATTTTAACAATATCTCCTTAACTTCCCATGGTCAAGTTATCCAAATATATGCTGATTTTGCTAGGGTGACACAAGTTAGAAGGCGTGATTTCCTTTCTATGAGAGCCCAAGCGATTGCTTTGGGTTACTCATGTATCCTGAGGTATCCAAGTAAATGTATGATACGGGGTAAAAATGATTGCTATACATTTTTCTTTCCTGAGCAACTAAAATCCTTTTTAAACTCCAGGAGTATAGTAACAACAATTCCTCCTGGGGAATAGTGTTCCCGATATTTTGTATTTATTTCTAGGTTTTTTTTATACTGACATTCATTTAGTAACTTCACATCGGTTTACAGATAACTTGAAATTAGCAACAGTGCTTTACAATTTGATATGATCCAAATAAGTTGTATTCACTGTGCACGTTAGGCCATTTCTTTAAAAATTTGTTTCCTGAGTTCTCCCCATGATTACTGGCCCTTGTAATCTCTGTTTCCTTTAAAAGAATGATGTATCAGATATGATGATGTTCTTCTATGTTTATTACATATTACATTTTTTGTAACATCATTCTGTTTACAGAAGTGAGAGTTGTCTTGCTTGATTATGTTGAAACTAATAAAAAGAAAAGAAAAAAATAAATGTGATCCAAATTCGAATAGTTTTGTTATTTAGGGAGGCACCATCTACTCATTTCATTTTTATCCAAATGAAACAAAAATGCACTGCTTTGGGTTTATTTTTTGGATTAACCATTTATCTCAAATAAATGCAAATCCATGTTTCCAATAAGGGGGTGTGTGGAAAGGGAAGGCAGAGGAGAAGAGGATGGGAAAGAGCACAAAAGAAGGAGGAGGAATGATGAAGGGAAATGAACTGGGATGCATGGAAGGGTGAAGAACAGAAGGGTGCACAGTAAGATAGGAAAGAGAGAAGTAAGGTGAGTTTGTAAACATCTGAACTGAATATGAGGAAGAGTTATACCCCCAAGGTAACTCTTCTTCAAACAATTTCCTGTTTAACATGGGTGTCAGGGCTTAGTACAGTGAGAAGGTGATCAACATTTGTTGATACATTAAGTGATAACCACATCTTTCACCTGCTTTTCTTGTATTCATTTACATTGATAAGCAACATTAGACATCAACTAGTGAATTAGTGGGCAAGCTGCAGCTGTTATTAATATATGTATTAAATTATGGTTAATTTATTTTTGAAAATTCAATTTTTGTGTGTAAAACAAAGTGTTTGTTTCACAAAGAAAGTCTTATGGAAAGACAGCCATAAAGCGATACCAACAGACACGTGACTTAAACAGTTAAAACATCAGAGTTCAATAAAAAATGAACTTTCATGGAAACAAGGAGCTTTAGATGTTTTCATAATGTAAAAACTGCAGAACAGAGAAAAAATGCTCTGTAAATTATCTTATCATTATAGCAAACATGAGAGAAAAATGTTTAAATGTCATGGAATTAAAGAAAGATAGTGACTATTACGTCCAGTATCTATCTAATATATGATGAGGCTTTCTTCTTTATTACCCCTTCCCATCATATTAATATGATTTTTTTATTGCTCTCAGTCTTGAACACAATCCAGCCATTAGGTGAAGCAGGAATTTTGGTTAAAGATCACAGAGTTGAGTCAGCTCAACGATAGTTTGTAACTTAATTTCCAGTAATAAGAGTAAAGTTGTGCAAAAATAAGATCTTGGAATGAAATAGGGAGGACATTTTTTCAAAGCCTTCTATCCATGTAAAATGGCTTGGATAAAAATTGTCCAATTTAGCCTGGACATTCATAGCTCATGTACTTACTGCATGCTAAGCAGAGGCATTTCTGTGGGAGTTGTAGCTAACTTCCCCCAGGTGCATCGGGATGTTAACATAATTCCAATGCACCCAGGGCCTAGCCTTAAAGGGGCCAAGGGCCCCAAGTATGGGACTTCCCTGAGAGTAGTTCCAAACCTTGGGAGTCTGCATGGACTCCCACCCTACCCCTGCCATCCCTGGAGGTTTAAAAGAGAAATATGCCCCCCCCCATCACAATTCCTCCCCTTCCATAAAAATATCTGGCTTCTGTTGGCTGAGGAGCCAATATCCTCACCTCTCTGGACTTCCTGCTCCAAACCCCCCATTTTACATAATAGACCACCTCAAGGGTTGGTAGGTTAGGGGCTGGGACAGGGGGCTATGCAGACCCCTAGTATTTGGAATTACTCTTATTGGGGGGGCTGAACTCGGGGGCCATCAGCTCCTTTTTTGAGGGATTTTCACTGCCACAGTATTTTCCTGCAAAGGGATTCACAAAACCAGGGTGTTTTTTTACCATAGCTTTGTGACTCCAATGATATTTTTCCCTAAGGGAATAACCACCCAAGTCTGTTACTATATAGCAAAATGAAGAAGCACAGGATGAGCTTCTGTATTGAGCAGACCTCATGAAGTAATGGCCATCCTATTTATTTATCTTTCTATCCATTTATTTTCTTTTTGTTTTTATTTCACATCTTTTCATTGTAGCTCAAGGCAAGTTACATTCAGCTACAATAAATGTTGATATGACTGTCACCAGAATACCATGGAAAACTTTGTTAACTGATAAAATATGTTCCCATCTTATTCTGATTTATGTTAAGAATTAAAGCATAGATACGGTATGTGAAGTTTTACTGTGTCCTAACTTAAATAAATAAAGAGCAATATGATTGATAGTGCTATTGTATGTACTATTTTGTATAGAACCTTTGGTCTTAAATGTTCTTGTCTGACCAAGGGGTATATAGGACCTTCTAAGCTTATTTTTAATTGATTCGTGCTTTATTATTTAATTGAACTTGTGTTTATTGTTCTAATGAACTCTAAAACCCATGACAAATGAAATGTTACAGGAAAGCCATTATGAAAATGTCTCCCTGAATACTTAAAACTAGATTCCTTTACTACACATTACTTTTCCTGTTTTCTTTTTTTTTTCATATATCTGACCACAGTTGAAATTCATGAGTGACAAGATAGCATTTCTATAGTTGAAAAAATGAGTGATCTCTGTGTCTGTTTCATCCTTCCATCTGTCCTTTTGCTTTTATTTCTTCTCTCTCCCCCACCATAATTTTAAAAGCTGTATTTAGTGAATGTGATATCTGAGCAACTGAATATAAATGTTCGCATGAAGCTAATCCGAGGTCCCAACTGTTATGTTCTGATCTCAGCAAGAACAGTCAAAATTCAAAAAGATTATAATTAGTATTTGCTGCATCCAGCTTTTAATCAGGGATAATTTTACTTGTTAAAAAATAGCAGCACTGAGATTGTGAACATACACAGCAGTTCTCAGTGCAGTCATGCATAGAGTGTTAATGTCAAAAAAGCTTCCATATTTTCTGAAGTTCACTTATAGTAATTGAGAAGTTCCACAAAATAGTAGGTCATCAAGTTTATTGAAATACTTCCATCCACAGATTAATCAATGAAAATGCTTAGGGGCTTATTCATTAAATGGCAATGATTTTTTAAATGTAAAAAGAGAAACAGATGAACATAGCCAGATGACAGAAGGAAAAGACCATCAAGTCTGCCTATCCCTACCACTCCCTCAGATATCCCCTGTGCTTCTCCTATGCTTTCTTAAATTTAGATACTGCTCTTTTCTCAGTCACCTCCTCCATTGGGCAGCTGTTTCATGCATTTGCCACCTTCTCTGTAAAGAAATACTTCCTTAGATTACTCCTCAGTCTACCACCTTTCACCCTTAACCCATGACCCTTCATGAAGCTACAAAGGTTACTATTTTACATCAAGCGTGGTCATTATTTAAAAATACTATCATGGAATAGTCCAGATATAGTTCATGCATTAAAAAAAATTGGAAGGAAGGACAAACAACTATTGGCATGGTTAAAAAGACGAGGTGACAGAAGCTATTTTATCCAAAAGAATCTCTTTCAAAAATTGGAAAAAGGATCCATCTAATGAAAATAAGAAAAAGCATAAGCATTGCAAGTTAGGTATAAAACATTGATAAGGAGAGCTAAAAGATTTTGAAAAGAAGCTGGCCATAGAGGAAAAAACTCGTAATAAAAACATTTTAAAATATAACTGAAGGAGGAAGCCTGTGAGGGAGTAATTTGGACTGTTAGATATATGAGGGATGAAACAAAGAAACAGAAACATATAAATACGATGGCAGAAAAGACCGTATGGCCCATCTAGTTGACCCATATATCCAATTAATTTAGCATTAAAATTATCATCACTTCCTTAGCGAGCCCTTATATTTATCCCATGCTTTCTTGAATTCCCTTCCACTAGGAGGCTGTTCCACACATCCACTACCCTCTCTGTAAAAATTATTTTCTAAGATTACTCCTGAGTTTATCCCCTTTCAACCTCATCTCATGAACCCTCATTCTAAAGCCTCCTTTCCATTGAAAAATGTTCACTTCCTGTGCATGGAAACCTTTGAAATATTTTTAATGTCTCTATCATATCTTCCCTATTTTGCCTTCCCTCTAGGGTATACATGTTTAGATATTGTCTATCCCCATCTGCTTTAGAATGAAAACCACTGACATTTTAGTAGCCACCCTCCTGACCGACTCCATCCTGTTTATATCCTTTTGAAGGTGCAGTGTCCAGAATTGTACACAGTATTCCAAGTGAGGTCTTACCAGGGCCCTATACAGGCACAATATCACTTTCCTTATGGCCTTATCCTTCTTAAGAGATACTTAGGGAAGATAAGGCCATCACGGAGACACTAAATTAATTCTTTGTTTCAAGGTTTACTGAAAAGGATGATGGAGAGAGACCCATGCTGGAAACTATTCAATGATAATGATTCAAAAGAAATGAAACAAATCACAGTGAAGCTGGAAGATGCAATAAGGCAGATTGACAAACTAAAGAATAGCAAATCACCCAGACCAGATGGTATGTACTCCAGAGTGCTAAAAAAAAATCAAAACTTAAATTGCAGATCTATTACTAGTAATTTGAAATCTATCATGGAAATTATCCAATAAACCCAAAGATTGGAGGGTGGCCAATGTAACTCTGATCTTTAAAAGGACTCCAGGGTTGATCTGGAAACTATAAATCCATGAGTCTGACTTCAGTGCTGAGAAAAATTGTAGAATGTAATTTAAAGAATAAAATCATAGAACATATAAAAAGATATGATTTAATACAGGACTTCTTTAACTTGTCCTAGGGACCCCACAGCCAATCGAGTTTTCAGAAAATTCTACAATGAATTTGCATGAGAAAGATTTGCATTTACTGAGTCTTCATGATTTTCACATTTATCTCATGCATAATCATTGTGGTTATCCTGAAAGCCAGACTGGTTGGGGATCCCCAGGACAGGTTTAGGAAAACCTGGTTTAATGGAATGTCGCCATCATGGATTTATACAAGGGAAATCTTGCCTCACTAATGAACTACATTTTTTTGAAGGGGTTCATAAACATATGGATAATAATGAGTCAGAGGATGTAGTGTATTTGTATTTTCAAAAGGCGTTTGACAAAGTGCCCTATGAGAGACTACTTAGAAACTTAAAGTCATGGGAAAGGAAGCAATGTCTTATTATGGATTGCAAATTGGTTAAGATAGGAAACAGAGAGTAGGATTAAATGGTCAGTTTTCTCAGTGGAAAAGGGTAAACAGTGGAGTGCACCAGAGGTTTTTACTGGGACCTATGATTTTTAATATATTTATAACTGATCTTGAAAGGAAATGAGTGATGTGATCAAATTTGCAAACAACACTAATTTATTCTGAGGTGTTAAATCACAAGCAGATTGTGAACAATTGCAGGAGGATCTTGCAAGACTGGAAGACAGGGCATTCAAATGGCAGATGAAATTTAATGCGGAGAAGTGCAAAATGAGCACATGGGGAAAAGTAATTCAAAATGTAGTTACATGTTGTTAGGTTCCATATTAGGAGTTACCACTAAGGAAAAGGATCTGGACATCTTAGTGGACAATACTTTGAAATCCTCAGCTCAGTGTGCAGCAGCAGTCAAAAAAGCAATTCTTAGAAATGGAGAATAAAACGGAGAATGTCATAATGCTCCATGGTGAGGCTACATCTCAAAAAAGATATAGTAACATTGGAAAATGTACAGAGAAGGGTGAGCAAAATAATAAAGGATTGGAATGGAACAGTCTCTTTATGAGGAAATCTAAAGAGGCAAGGGATGTTTAATTAGCTGAGGGGGATATGATTTGCACCATGGAGGATGTTGCTGTCATGCTCCAGAGTTACCCTCGATTTCATTGACCACCAGGCACCTCACCATCGAGCACCATAGAGGCCATTGGCAATATCATCTGCCTATCATGTCCCATGGTCTTGTTGAGCACCTGGGTTGCCATCAGGTGCCATGGTCAATGTAGAGCGCAATGTTCACCATTGGGTACCTATGGTGCCATTCACACACCATGGTTGCCATCAAGTGCCATGATTGCCATCATACACCACTGCTGCAATCACATGCCAATGGGTGCTAGGGGCACCTCCACATCATTGAGCATCGTGAGTGCCCTCATTGTCACACATGTAGACACCATCGATGCCAGAGAGTGCCACCATCTAAAGGTGCCTCCAAGCCATGTATTTATTTATTTATTTAACATTTTTCTATACCGACCTTCATGGTTAAATACCATATCAGGACGGTTTACATCGAACAGGGATAAAAATAATTAGGTAAAGGAAGAGACAAAGTTACATTAAACGAGGACCGTGAACTTGGAAGCTTAGGTAGCTGGAAGAAAAGAGATAAAGTTAAGTAAAGAAAAGAGAAATAACAAATTCCGGACTAGAGATAGTTCAGAATAGAATTAGTCCACATGTTAGAGTTGGTATCCATGCTGTCCAGGAATCAGATGAGGGGAGGTATAATTGTTCGTGAGTAGATAAAGTCTAATGTGTATCCCAGGGTTCTGGGAAGGCTAGGCGGAACAACCACGTTTTGAGTTTTTTTTTTAAAAGTTAGCAGGCAAGGTTCCAACCTGAGTTCAGCAGGGAGGTTGTTCCAGATAGCTGGGGCTGCTGTTGAAAATGCTCGGTC
The DNA here is from genome assembly GCF_901001135.1 of Rhinatrema bivittatum. Taxonomy (NCBI): domain Eukaryota; kingdom Metazoa; phylum Chordata; class Amphibia; order Gymnophiona; family Rhinatrematidae; genus Rhinatrema; species Rhinatrema bivittatum. The sequence continues at coordinate 376,139,665 of NC_042615.1, read as the reverse complement.
CCTGGATGCAATGAGTCGCGTGGCTTTGGTTGGAGGGGCTTGTAGTGTTCCTTTGGATATTTCTCTCATTGGCCTATTAGAAGTATGGAGTTTTAATGGAATTTCAAGGTCGAGATAAAGGAGATCGTAGATGGATTTATGTATTAATGATAAAGATTTGTGAAGGACTCTGTGGTTGATTGGTAACCAGTGTAGATTTCGGAGGATGGGTGTAATATGATCACTCCGCTTGGTGCTTGTTAGGATTCTGGCAGCAGCATTTTGTATCATCTGAAGTGGCTTAATGGTTGAGCTGGGTAGACCTGTGAGGAGAGCGCTGCAGTAGTCTATTTTGGCAAATATCAAGGATTGAAGAACTGTCCTAAAGTCGTGGAAATATAAGAGAGGTTTGAGTCTTTTTAATACCTGTAGTCTGAAGAAGCAGTCTTTGGTGATAGTGTTAATCATACTCTTTAGGTTAAGACGGTTATCGAGTATTACCCCCAGGTCTCTAACCTGAGTATGAGTGAGGGCATGGTTATGATGGGTCTGTGATTGGATGTTGTCTTGGTTGGCGGAAATGAGAAGGAGTTCAGTCTTGTTAGCATTGAGGACCAAATTTAAACTGTTGAGGAGACTAGTGATAGATTGTAGACAGTTGTTCCAGATCGAGAGTGATTTGGTAATGGATTCCGTTATGGGGATCAGGATCTGCACATCATCTGCGTAAATGTAGTGAATAAGGTTGAGACTTGTTAACAATTGGCACAAGGGGAGGAGGTAGATATTGAAAAGTGTGGGGGACAGGGAGGATCCTTGAGGTACTCCTAGTGATGAATTTGTTGGTGGTGATTCTTTATTATTTATTCTGACCTTGAAGCTTCTATCACTAAGGAAAGACTTGAACCAGTTGTAGACTTGTCCTGAGATGCCTATGTCTAATAGACGATTCAGGAGAATGGCGTGGTTGACAGTATCGAACGCCGCTGATATGTCTAAGAGGATTAGCAGAAAAGAGTGTCCTTTGTCAAGTCCCATAATAATATGGTCAGTTAGGGAGATGAGCAGGGTTTCTGTACTGCGTGATTTGCGGAAACCATACTGTGAAGGATATAGTATATTGTAATCTTCTAAATACTCTGAGAGCTGGGTGTTAACCACCTTTTCTGTGATTTTGGCTAAGAATGGAAGATTCGATAAAGGGCGAAAATTAGCTAGTTCACTAGGGTCTAAGTTGTGTTTCTTAAGGAGGGGTTTGAGAGAGGCGTTTTTTAGGATGTTTGGGTACAAACCTTGGGTTAAGCAGCAGTTTATGATGTTGGCCAGAGGTCCAGAAATTGTGTTTGGTATGAGTAGGAGTAACTTGGTTGGTAGGTTGTCTGAGGGGTGGCTGGATGGTTTCTGCTTCTTGAGAATGGATTCAATCTCTTTAGATGAAGTTAATTCGAAGTTGACTAATTTGGCTCCCTTAAGCATATGGGTATTGGTAAATGAAGCGAGGGTGTTGTTATTGGGTGGGAGGAGTGAGAGCGAGTTTGATATCTTCTGCTGAAAGAAAATGGCTAGCTCGTTTGCCTTGGATTGAGCTTGTTCGTCTGGGATCGGTGGTGGTAGTGACTTTGTGATTTGAGACACATATGAGAAGAGAGCCTTCGCGTCATATTGGAGATCATGGATTTTATAGGCGTAAAAAACTTTTTTTGATTTTAAATTAAAGACCTGTAATGATGTAAGGTTCCTTTGTAAGAAGAAAGCGTGGAGGAGGAAGGGGCTTTACGCCATTTGTTTTCCTTGTGACGTAGTTCTTGTTTTATCTGTTTGAGTTCATTGGAGTACCAAGGTTGATTTCCTTTTTTTAAAGGATTAATTCTTTTCGAGATAGATGGGCAGTGTTTATTTGCTACAGCTTGTAGGCCAATGCAGTTGGCATCTTTGCCCTCACTTGAGTGCAGGGAGCACAGATGCTGCCATAGAGCATCATTGGGACAGTGGAGCCCTGAAGGCTGGGTGGCCACCGGCTGGGGTCATATATGCCTCTGATTGCCATGTACATCTTTGTGGCACTACCATCGCTGTCTGCACTGCTGAGTGCCTGGGTACCATGGGCAGAGTTGTTACCATTGGAGCCATGGGCGCAATTCAATGTCAGGCGCTGTTGTGGAGAGTATTTGGGTGCTGTAGACTCCTTGGGCACCTTTCCTTTCATCACACTATTGTAGGTGCTATACAGAACATCTCTGGTATCAAGATATACCATCTCTAATCATACCAAATAGACCTTCCATGCCAGACTGCCTGTGCCAAGTGCATCAATACAGTGGCTCTTGGTTGCTATTAGGAGCTGTTTGCAAATGGTGCCATGAGCAACTTCTAGTGCCTTCATGAGTCTGGCACCTGGGTTTGCTATATGATACCAATGAAGGCACCTCACATACTGTCCACTGTCACATTTTTTATGCCATTCAGGCATGTGGCATGAACTGTTAAGCCCTCTGCATTGCATCTTTACGTGCATTCATGTCACTGTCAACTCAACAGAGTACTGAAATGTAGAGTACTGACGTGGTAGGATGCAATGTAGAGTACTGACGTGGTAGGATGCAGATTTTGTGAAGGGGTGCTTCCATTACTAGGTACCCGCTGGCGTGTGTATCTGTGTGTTCTTGTGCTAGAGGACATCACATACCTGTGTGTCGAAGTCGCCAGTGCACTGAAATGTCTTGGCCGAGAATACATTCCTATTCACTCTATTTTTGGAGTGGATAGCAGGGATAACTGCCCCTATCAGGAGGTGGATGGTCCTTTACAGGCCTCCTCCCTTATTGGCCTTCTCCAGTCCATGGCTCCGACTGGAGCGATGATACAGCCCTTGATGCACAAGAATCAGTGCCACATCGTGAATTGATAGATCACTTTCACTGTCCTTTCCTGCACCAAATTGCCATGTTGACCTTATTGTCCAACTAGGCAGCAATCAGCAAGAGTCCTTGTCACCAATAGAAACTCATAGGTTGTTGATGACACCAATCTCTCACTTGAAGTGTAGGAGGGTTTCTGGAATTGAACTGATCCAGTTGAGAAGTGCACTCTCCCCTCGCCTTGGGGATGAGAGATCTAACTATTGCCTTTTGAGGAGTGCCCTTGGTAGGTTCCCTCTCTGTGCCATGTTTTCCACTCATGGAAAGGATTGTTTTTCATGCCCTATTCTCTGGGTTGGCTTAGCCTCTGAATGGCAGCTAACCTCTGTTTTTGCACGGGATCCGAAGACTGTCCATTGGGAGCTCTCGCTCCACCTTTGCACTACTGCACAGTGGAAATGCCTTATGGTGGGCGATGAGCTACCCGGATGGGTAGCCCTCAGAGCAATCTGCTCCCCAGTAGCAGTGGTAGATTCTCTCATATTGATTGACTGCTTGTTTGGAAATTTGTTAAGCACAACCTGCATGGTTTCACTTTGTGCTGCTCCTACTATTCGGTGTCAAGTTTTAGGGATGTGAATCGGTACCAGACTTGTTTCCGGTATCGAGTTCGGGTAAAAACTGTGGGACAGCTTCATTCCCGCGATTCTTACCCATTTTAATCTGCTGTATCGTGCCGAAAAAAAAACACCCCGACCCTTTACATTTAATTCTTTCGCATCCCCACCCTCCTGACCCCCCCCCCCCAATTTTTTAAAGTACCTGGTGGTCCAGCGGGGGTCCCGGGAGCGATCTCCTGCTCTTGGGCAGTTGGCTGCCACTAATCAAAATGGCATCAATGGCCCTTTGCCCTTAGCATGTGACAAGGTATCCGTGCCATTTGCCGGCCCCTGTCATATGGTAGGAGCAATGGATGCAATGGATGGCAATGGATGGTGCCCACGGGCGCGGGCCATCCAATGCTCCTACCATGTTACAGGGGCCGGCCAATGGAACGGATACCCTGTCACATGCTAAGGGCAAAGGGCCATTGACGCTAGGGATGTGAATCGTTTATCTGAGGATTGAAAATATCATCCGATATTTTCAATATCATCAGATATCGGGGGGGTCCCCGATAGCGAGAGGAAACCCCACGATTAATTTAGTGGGTTTTCTTATCGTTATAGGGGGGGGGGAGAAGAAAGGACACAACCTAAAAACACAACCTGACCCTTTGAAATTAGTTTGTTAGTATCCCCCCACCCTCCGGACCCCCTCCCAAAAATTTTTAAATACCTGGTGGTCCAGCGGGGGTCCCAGGAGCATTCTCCCACACTCGGGCTGACGGCTGCCACTAATCAAAATGGCGCCGATGGCCCTTTGCTCTTACCATGTGACAGGGGCTATCAGTGCCATTGGTCGGGCCCTGTCACATGGTAGGTGCACTGGATGGCCCGCGCCATTTTTAAAGATGGAGCCGGCCGTCCATTGCTTCTACCATGTGACAGGGCACGGATATCCTGTCACATGCTAAGGGCAAAGGGCCATCGGCGCCATTTTGTTTACTGGCAGCCGACGGCCCAAGCGCGGGAGAATGCTCCTGGGACCCCCGCTGGACCACCAGGTATTTAAAAATTGGGGGGGGGGGGGTCTGGAGGGGGGGGGGATACTAACAAACTCATTTTAAAGAGTCAGCTGTATTTTTTGGTTATCGGCTTGGGCGCAGCCGATAAAAAAAAAAACCCGATCGGACTGCAAGATAAAAATTTCACGATGTGAATCGGAACCAGAATCAGAACCGATACCGGTTCCGATTCACATCTCTAATTGACGCCATTTTGATTAGTGGCAGCCAATGTCCCAAGAGCGGGAGATCGCTCCCGGGATCCTCGCTGGACCTCCAGGTACTTTAAAAATTTGGGGGGGGGGGGTCGGGAGGGTGGGGGATGTGAAAGAATTAAATTTAAAGGGTCAGGATGGGTTTGGGGTTTATTTTTAAGTGCCCTTTCTTCCCGCCCCCCCCCCAAACGATAAGAGAACCCCATGAAAAATTTCATGGGGTTTTCCTATCGGGTTCGGGGGGCCCCCTGAATTCTGCCAAGTTTGAAAATATCTTCTGATATTTTCAATCGTCAGAAAAACGATTCACATCCCTATCAAGTTTGGATGGCACTCTACCTCTGGGGGAAGGTTTCGTCTCCCTCTATTTCTTGACTGATCTGTTGGCCTTCTGGCTGTATCTATGGTGGCTTGGTTCAGATGTGGAGGATCTCACAAAAGCAGATCCTTACCTATTTTGTGTTCTTCTTTTCTCTTTCAGAGATGACCCTGTTAGTACTAGTAGATGCAATCATGGGCAGACCAGGCAATCCCTATGCAAGCGAATGCTTCCACTTGAATGCCACAATGTTTTCTTGAGCCATAGGTTTGATATCTCTGCTTGGTTGAAGAGCAGTCTGCTCTGTTAGACTGCTTCTCCTCTGGTACACTCAGGGTTCCCAGATCGGTGAAGATGTCTTCGTCCATAGGGCCTGCCTCTTGTAGCATTCCTGTTTTCACTCTCAACAGAGAGGTTTGCAGACTTCTTCAGGTTGTTTTCAGCCAGTTGAAGTCTAGGACTCTTTCAGTATATGTTGCCTATGTTTTCTGAGGGTAGATGGGCCCTGTGGCTATGTTTTATCTCAGATTCGCAGAGAGTTCCTATGGTTGGGAAGTCTCTCAACTGCATTCTCAAAACCCTGGAGGCTGCCTGCTTCTGGTGTTTACTTCTTCTGGTTTTCAGACAAATAGTCCAGGAGTTAATTAGGGGGTACATGTTAGTGATCGTAGCATATATCTTCACAGAAGGCTATGCAATCCTTCCTTGCTTGGGCCAGATCCCTGGCCACGGTGCTTCCTTTTTGCCTGGCTTTACCTGATAAAGAAGTGCATCATTTAGTTGAGCTTCAGTTGCAGCTCACTGCCCTGCCCAGCATCTTGCCATGGGGCTCCCAGTGGATGAGTAGCCCTTCATGCCTCAGCATTCTGGGGTTTATCCCAGAATGCTGCAGCATGAAGGGGATATTAGGGATGTGAATCGTTTTAGGACGATTAAAATTATCGTCCGATAATTTTAATATCGTCTTAAACCGTTATGGAACACAATACAATACAGATTCTAACGATTTATCGTTATAAATCGTTAGAATCGTGAGCCGGCACACTAAAACCCCCTAAAACCCACCCCCGACCCTTTAAATTAAATCCCCCACCCTCCCGCACCCCCCCCCAAATAACTTAAATAACCTGCGGGTCCAGCGGCGGTCCGGAACGGCAGCGGTCCGGAACGGGCTCCTGCTCCTGCATCTTGTCGTCTTCGGCCGGCGCCATTTTCCAAAATGGCGCCGAAAAATGGCGGCGGCCATAGACGAAAAAGATTGGACGGCAGGAGGTCCTTCCGGACCCCCGCTGGACTTTTGGCAAGTCTCGTGGGGGTCAGGAGGCCCCCCACAAGCTGGCCAAAAGTTCCTGGAGGTCCAGCGGGGGTCAGGGAGCGATTTCCCGCCGCGAATCGTTTTCGTACGGAAAATGGCGCCGGCAGGAGATCGACTGCAGGAGGTCGTTCAGCGAGGGTTCCGGCGCCTCGCTGAACGACCTCCTGCAGTCGATCTCCTGCCGGCGCCATTTTCCGTACGAAAACGATTCGCGGCGGGAAATCGCTCCCTGACCCCCGCTGGACCTCCAGGAACTTTTGGCCAGCTTGTGGGGGGCCTCCTGACCCCCACGAGACTTGCCAAAAGTCCAGCGGGGGTCCGGAAGGACCTCCTGCCGTCCAATCTTTTTCGTCTATGGCCGCCGCCATTTTTCGGCGCCATTTTGGAAAATGGCGCCGGCCGAAGACGACAAGATGCAGGAGCAGGAGCCCGTTCCGGACCGCTGCCGTTCCGGACCGCCGCTGGACCCGCAGGTTATTTAAGTTATTTGGGGGTGGGGGATTTAATTTAAAGGGTCGGGGGTGGGTTTTAGGGGGTTTTAATGTGCCGGTTTTTCGATTTTTCGATTTTTCGATTTTTTAACGATTTTTCACGATTTTTCACGATATTTTACCCCCCCCAAACGGCAACAATACGATTCCCTCCCCCTCCCAGCCGAAATCGATCGTTAAGACGATCGAGGACACGATTCACATCCCTAGGGGATATGCTGCGCCCAAGCCGACTCCCCCATCACATAAATCTCATCTGTAATGTATATTTGCGAACTACGTCTATGAATACGGTATGAAAACGAAATATGGTATGTCTCTTACTTTGTGCAATGTACTATTGAGAATTATGTACATAGTTATTTTATATAATTTATAGTTCCTTGTATCGATTTTTGTATCATTGAATCTTTTATATTGTTTTCTCTAGCCAATATCACCCATCCCCATTTTTAGTGTTATCTCTATTTATATGTAATTTAACTGTTTATATCTGTTCTATGTAAGGGCTCCACCCAAAAGTTATTGTTCTTTGTGAACCGATGCGATGTGCGAACGGACATCGGTATATAAGAGACTTTAAATAAATAAATAAATAAATAAATAAATCAATCAATCAATCAATCAATCAATCAATCAATCTGACCTTGGCGTCAGACCTTGTATTTGTAGTAGTTCGGCAGGTGGAGTCTGCTGTAGACTCTAATGCTTCTTGCCACTTCTTCTCCAGGCAGACATTTGGTTTCCATGCCCACTGTTCCTTTTGAACATACTTTGGGCATCACTGTGCATGCCCAATCTGTCTTGTTACTCGGTTGATAATGAAACACACTTTTCTTTCAAGCTGGGCTCTTTAGAGTCTTTGAGATCAAAATTCCATGTCAAGCTCCATTGGATAATGTCACTCTAGTGTGAGGACTGACATTCTGTTGTCCTCAGAGAACACCTGTCGCAAGTAAACAATTCTGATTTCACTCAATGCACGATTGAGTTCTGGAATTCATTGCCGGAGGATGTGGTTAAGGCAGTTAGTGTAGCTGGATTTAAAAAAGGTTTGGGCAAATTCCTGGAGGAGAAAGTATTCTTGATGCACATATATCCCTGTTTCTTAAAATTTGCATTGCTTGAATGTGGCCACATATGCGTCTAAGGGGCCATTTTTGCACAAGCAACACTTTAAAATCTACCTGTAAAAAAATAATTATCACTGTATGATAGCAACATGAGATCTATTTACCGTTTTAGATCTTGCCAGGTACTTCTGAATTGGATTTGGCACTGTTAGAAACAGGATACTGGGCTTGATGAATCCTTGGTCTGACACAGTATGGCAATTTTATGTTCTTATGATACTAAGGAATCCCTCAAGGACTAAAAGCTTTAGGACCTTCTCTAACTGCTGTCTGAACTAGAAATGAAGGAGTGCCTTTTATTCCTGCACATATTTATCTCAGTGGAATGCCCTACAGGCACTTGCATGGTATCCTGACCCATTTCCTGGGTTATTGATGCCTCACCTTCCATTGCGTCCTAAACCACAAACATCGTTGCTCCCTCCAGTACTGTGCTGGCCTCCATTCTCCTTGGTCCTTGCACAGTGGGCTGTATTACCGTCAATCCAGTCTGCAATATGCCAGAGAAGGTAAGAGAGGTCACTACAGGGACAGTGGAACACCCCTGAGCCAGAAGTTAATGCCACAATTCCAAAGACCAAATGTCTTAGGATCAAGCCCATACCATCAAGTGAATGGACCATAAGCATATTCATATGTTGCACTCAGACCTGTGTCCTCATTATGCGAGAGGTCTTTAACTACCCCAATAAGGTATTAAGTGGGAGTCACTTGGTTATTTACCAGGTCAAGGTCTGGCCCCCTCATCATATCTTTCATAGCCATTTGTTTTCAGTCCCAGGGACTTGGGCCCATAGGTAAATCAGGAGGTGCAGGAATAAGAACATAAGAATTGTCATACTTGGTCAGGCCAAGGGTCCATCAAGCCCAATATCCTGTTTCTAATAGTGGACAATCCAAGTTGCAAGTATCTGGCAAGTAACCAAACATTAAATAAATCTCAAGCTATTATTGCTTAATAATTAATAGCCATTTATGGATTTTTCCTCTAGGAACTTATCCAAACCTTTTTTAAACCCAACTACACTAAATGCTGTAACCACATCCTCTGGCAATGAATTCCAAAGCTTAACTATATGCTGAGTGAAAAAGAATTTACTTCAATTTGTTTTAAATTGCTAACTTCATTGAGTGCCTCATAGTTCTTCTATTATCTGAGAGAGTAAATAACCAGTTTACATTAACTTGTTCAAGTCCTTTCATGATTTTGTAGACCTCTATTATATTCCACCTCAGTTGTCTCTTCTCCAAACTGAACAGCCTATGTTGACATTTGAGCCCCATTCACATGTATCCTTATCTTTGCCTCATACCCCAATGCCTCCTCCTCCCCATTCCTACCCTTTGTTTGTTGTAGCATCCTAGCTGGATCCTCAATAATGGAGCCCACTATGACCTCACCTTTTAACCACCTTGTTTTCCTTTGGCACCACTTGTTGGTGCCTGCTTGCCTACTCCACCCTATGTGTTTTCCCTTCCCCAGCCTCTCCAATCCATTAGTTATTCTGACCTATCTAGACAACATGTTGATCAATAGCATCCACTTGCCTTCAACCTGTTGTATTGGGGCATTCCTGTCCCACTTTCATTAGCTCTTATGGGACTACACTCACTAGCAGTGTAGTCGAACCTTCTATGGGGGCATGACAGGTCTTAGTCAAGAATGTTGACTAAGACATGCTGCTTTAGTAGGGCTTGTTGAGAGGAATCTTGAGTTTTCTGCCCTAATTACTTAGCTAGCACTAGTGATAAGGGATACTGAGCAATGGGATACTCATGATTGTAGTGTCCTGGTGAGGCATCTGCATTGGGCCCAGTCCAATGACAGGTTGGCATAGCAAGATCTCAGACTTCTATCCAATGTATTCAATTATTTAATGAATACTTGCTAACAATTCAGTAATTATTATTTGTGTTCAGTTATTTTAAGAAGTCTTCCTCCACACTCACAGGAAAGATGTAGAAGAAAATAAGAATCTTATGTTCTTATGTTCTTATGTAATCCTCTCCCAAACGGTGAGGGTCCAGCCAGAAACTCAATGTTTCAAAAACCGTATGTCATTTTAAAGCTTCTTGTCTCTAAGAGACAGCTGGAGAGCTAGGATAACTGTTCAGATGGTGGTTCCTGAGATGGGTCAACAGAAGCAAAAGGGGAGGGCTGGATGCTGCCCTCTTCTTTAGAATCCCTCACCCATCCTACCCTTGTCCTTCATCAGCATCCACAGCCAGCCAATCCCAGAGAATGTTCAGGCCAGCCAAGGGTGCCCTCCCAGAAGGGAGATATGCAGCGTACTGGGACAGACCCAGAAGTAGCAGCACAGTCATGCTTATTGAGTTCCCACATGCCCATGGAGACCAATAAATAACTGCAGCCACAGTCTGCATCCAAGAAAGGGGATGGGAAAAAAACCTTCATCCCTCCAGAGACCTGGATGGGAGTGGCACAAAAGGGATAGAAGAATGCCATCCACCCCTCCTCCTCGCAGTACCAGTGTGCTGGCAGGAGTGGGTGGGGAGGGGTAATGACAGAGGAAGGGGTGGTCAGGCACTCCACTATGTTACCAGTGGAGACCATGCATGTGGTCAATTGATGCCACCTATAAATTAAGCACCTAGATCTTTTGAATATCAACTTCTCAGACTTTATTAGGGATGTGCATTTGTTTTAAAAAATTTGCAAAACACAACGAATAAGGTGCAATTTGTTTTATTTGGGGACGACAAAACCAATTCAAGGGCTCCCCAAATTAAATGAATCTTATTTAATTCCTTTAAAACTTCCGGTCAGGCCTAGGATTAGGCCTGAGGCCAGGGCCTCACCTGGGGCTTGGCCAATGCCCAAAACAATGGCCATGACCTATGACCTACTGCAATGCCAGCACCTAGACCTATGGCCAAAGCCGGGAGCCTCGCCTAGAGCATAGAATGAAGCCCAATGCAAGGGCCACAGTCTAGGCCCAAGTGCAAAGCCAGTCTCTTGACCTAGCCCCGGGCTGATGCAGGGGCCTTGACTGAGACCTGAGCAATGGTCTAGAATCCCCCCAAAATTGCTTACCTTATTGTTTGGGTATTTGAAGCATGGCCTGCAGGATCCCAAGGCCGAGAACTCAGCCTAGAACCAGGGCCGATGCCAATGACCAATGCTGGGGTCTCAGCCCAGATCCAGGCCCAATCCAGAGGTTGGGTTTTAGTGCCTGGTCCTTGGCCTAGGCCCTAGCCCAATGCTGCAGTCTGGCCCAGTGGCTATCTGCTGGAGATTCAGCCCGGATCTATGCTTGATGCCAGGGCATGGCCTGGCCCAGAATCCAGGCCTCAGTGGTCCTCTTCTTAAGTCTTCTCTCTTCTTCTTCTTTCTTCTAATGATGCCTTCTGCTGGAATAGTACTGGACTAAACTAATTCTGGTGCATCTTCCTCGGCAAAGAGCACCATTTTGATGTACAGCATTGCCATACAGCAAAAAGGTGCCCTCCACTGAGGAGGATGCACCGGAGTTAATTTACTCAGGTGTGACCCTAGCAGATGGTGTTGGGACCAGGCCTCCAAGCCTCAATTTTGCATAGAGTCTAGGCCAAGGTCACAGAGATCTACTGTGGTCTTGGCCTACGCAAGACCAAGGTTTAGGCCTGGGCCTAGGCCTCGCAAGCAGATCCCCACTGGACAGGTATGTGAGAGCTGGGGGGATCCTGGTTCCAGCATTTTTTCCAGGTGAGATGGATGGATTGTATAGTAGGGAGGCCCTGTTTCCTTTTTTTCTTGGGGGGGATGGTTTTGTTTTGTTTCTTTTTTTGTAAAAAATTGAATTAATCAAATATTCCACGAATTATAATTTGTGGGTAAAAAGCCTCCATATATGAACTGAAAAATGAAACAAGTTTTTTACCCCTACACATCCCTAGTAATTATTGCAAGGTAATATCATGCAGCTAACCCATATATCATGCAGCTAGCCATTTTTACTACTGTAGTAGCTTTTAAATGAAAAAAATATGATAAGGTAATAGAAACAGCTGAGCTTTCAGTATGTTACAAAGGCAAATCCCTTGGGGAGGGCAATTTTCAAAGGCATTTACCCAAGTAAAATGCCATGAATGAAAACTGCTCTCCAGAAAGCAGGATAAAACTGTGTACAGATTCCATAAAACAAAAACTTTTAGTTGTGAGTAAAAGAGGTGTTCCTATGGGCTTCGAGGGAGAAAATGAATGTGCATAAATTTGATTTCCAAAAGTAAGTGCTCCGTTTTATATCCTTTCTGCCACTCATATAAACAGCAACTGCAAAATACGTAGATGTTTTTAGCATATGTATTTTGCATGGGATAACTTTTGAAGAGAAATAATGCGGGTAGTTTCTCTTTGAAAATGAATGCAAAGTATGTGCGTTAAAACCGCCCACACAGTTTGAAACTCTGCAGATTGTTGGAAAATTGCCCCCAGAATGCAGTTTATAACTGTGAGGAAAGCATGAAATTGGTATTCAGCAGCCATTTATTAAACAGTTCTAAGCTCAGAAAGCCATGTTGCAAGAAAAAGAAACAATCTCCAGTTTTTAACAGCAGTTTCAGATTGTCATTAAAAACTGAATAATATAGCCAAGTAAGGAGGATTTAATGAGGCCACAATGGAGCCTTTTGAGGTATTGGTGCAGGATTTCTGCAAACTCAGGAGATCCTGACAGGTACAGATAGGGAGAGAGAAAGAAATTTACACAATGGGAGACAGAAACATAGAAATCTGACAACAGAAAAAGAATATACAGCCTATCTAGTCTAACAGTCCATACAAACTAGTCACTTTACAACTCCTATGAACTCTCTCAGAAATCCTCTGTGTTTATCCCACGCTTTCTTGAATTCAGATACTGTACTTGTGTCCACCACCTTCAAAGGGAGGCTGTTCTATGCATCCACTAATCTCTCTGTAAAAAAATATTTCCTTAGATTACTCCTGCCAGACACTGTATTCCTTGAGTTCTAATAGATCTCTCTTCATGTTTTCCACACTGTCCTGTCTACCTTGGTGTAGAATTTATTATCATCTGCAAAAAGACAAACATTTCCTGATATTCCTTAAGAACATAAGAAGTTGCCATAGTGGGTCAAACCAAGAGTCTATCAAGTCCAGCATCCTCTTTCCAACAGTGACCAATCCAGCTTACAAGTACCTGGCAAGTACCACACATTAAATAGATCCCATGCTACTAATGTCCAGGGGCAGCTTGGCCTATCTGAGGATTAGGCATCTCTCCAGTGGGCTGGTCGCACTAGTCACGTGGTCTTCATCTCAGCTCCTGCTGAGAGGGGTTACCATGGAACAAGGCCTTTGGTAGGGCTGTGATGGAATCCTACCCATCGCGACCTGAGAGAGGTCTCAGTGGGGCCATAATGAAGCCCAACTCATCACAGCGGAGGCCTTCGTGGAACCGCGTTGGAGCCCAACCGAACATGGCCTGAAGGAGTTATCAGCCCAACCCATCACTGCCCGAGGGAGGTATCAGCGGGGCTATGATGGAGCCCAACCCCCCATGGCCAGAAGAAAGGCCTACATGCAAGGTCAACAGAAGGACACATCTGGTGTTAGTAGGGCCACCTACTCCCACCTCCCCTCTGGCAGTAAATACGGAGCATCTCGGGAATGGCAAAGGCCCAGAAGAAAGGAGGATGCCTGAGAAGGTGTGTGTGTGTGTGTGTGTGTGTGTGTGTGTGTGAGGACAGCTTACATGACAAAGAGCATCTGCATATGTTTGAGAGAGAGCCTGCCTGTGTGTATGAAAGAGAGAACCTGCATATGTGCATGAGAATGCCTGCCTATGGTATAAGAGACAGCATGCCTGCATGTGTGCATGAGGGCCTTCTGTTGTACATGAGAGAGAGAGAGCCCATGTGTGTGTATAAGAAACAGAGAGAACCTGAATGTGTGTGTGAGAGCCTACATGTGTATGAGAGAGAGAGTGCCTATATGTCTAAAGGAGATAGAGAGGATAAAGATTGTGTGGCCCCTTTCACCCCAACTCCATAACAATCTCTGGGAAATCAAAAGATGCCAGTTTATTCATTTATTTAATGGTCTGGAGAGCTGGAGATTTTTTAATTAATGTTTTTAATTTTAAATTATGGGGTGTTATTTCATGTGTCTGCTGTTTAAAAATATTTTATTGATGAAAGGCATATTGCTCTAGACCTGAAGTCTATGACTGTAATAGATGGTTTGCAACTTGTTCATTGTGAGGTTTTCTTGAAAAAAGATGATCATAATCATCATATTATGATAGTTATAGCACGCCATTTAATATTGTACTTCCATTGCTAACATTGTATAAAATATTTAAAGTTTTTACGATAAGTGTGGATGTATGAATGTAGTACGTGAGAGTAAATAAGTTGATTTAATATAAAAGGATGTTTATATTAATTTGATAACAGAATAAAGAAATATATGAAAGGTATAGATGTGTTGCAGTTGGACACTGCTGGAGAGATAGTGGACTCTTGGGCCGACCTACTTAGTGAGACAGAGTAGGCCGGGAGGCGGAGCCACAAGCCGGAGGAGTTCACCCAGGAACCAGGGACCCCCCAGGAGGAGCCCGTAGGGTCCCGGGTACTCGGGACTTGGAAGTGAGACAGAAAGTCCAGAGGCTGAGAGAGGCATAGGCCGGGACCAGAGTGAGGAGAAGGAAAGGAAGTCCAAGGTACCCGGTAGGCAGGGGACCGGCTGCACAGGGCCAAGGGCCGGCTGAAGGCAGGGCAGCGGGCGGCAGAGGAGTCTGTAGCAAACCGGAGTCTGAAGCAGGCTGTAGGCTGAAGCGGAGTCTGTAGCAAACCGGAGTCTGAAGCAGGATGTAGGCTGAAGCGGAGTCTGTAGCAAACCGGAGTCTGAAGCAGGCTGCAGGCTGAAGCGGAGTCTGTGGCAAACCGTAGTCAGAGGCAGGCAGCAGGCAGAAGCGGAGTCAGAAGCAAACTGTAGTCAGAGGCAGGCAGCAGGCAGAAGTGGAGTCAGAGGCAAACCGGGGTCGGAAGCAGACAAGCGTGAAGATCACCAGGAACGCAACTAAGAACAACTATGGAGTTGTGAACCTCATTGCAAGGCGATGAGAGAGAATCTGAGTGCCGGTTATATCGGGACTTGGGCGTGACGTCAGCAGCGCGGGCGGGGCCAGGCTTCCGGGAGCTGGGCGCTCAAGAGGGATGTCCTCGCAAGCTTGCGAGGCTGACAAGAAGCAGGCACGTAATGGCGGCCGCCATGTGGAGAGAGAGAAGCCCCCGGGGCCCGGAGCGGGCGGAACGCGGTGATCTTTACAGCGGAGGTAGGCGGAATTGGGCCCTAACAGAAGGGAAGCGGTAGGGACCGCAACAGTACCCCCCCCCCCTTTACGGCCCCTCTTGAGAGGACCGGGTTTCTCCGGGTGGTCCCGGTGGAACTGTTGCAACAAGGATTTGTCCAGGATGTTGCGACTGGGCTCCCAGGTGTTGTCCTCATTGCCGCAACCCTCCCATGCGAGTAAATACTCCCACCTCCGGTTGTAGAAGCGAACATCAAGGACCTCGCGTACTTGGTATGTGGGATCATCGTCGATGGAAGTGGGTGAAGGATCCGGAGGTTTTCAGTGAAAGCGAGAGAGGACTACCGGCTTTAGCAGGGACACGTGGAAAACGTTGTGGATTCGAAGAGAGGATGGCAACCTCAGTCGATAAGAAATGGAGCCCACTCTCTCGGCAATCCAGAATGGTCCACAGAACCTGGGAGCAAATCTTCGTGAGGGGAGGCGGAGACGAATGTTTTTGGTGCTAAGCCAGACTCGGTCTCCTGGTTGATAGGTAGGAGCCGGTCGTCGGTGGCGATCAGCCACCTGTTTGGCGGAAGAGGCTGAACGGACCAGTTTGTTCTGGGTTTTTTGCCACAAGGTCTGTAGCTGGTGGGCCGTTAACTGGGCGGCTGGAGAGGCGCTGGGAGTAGCGATGGGAAGTGGAAGTCTCAGCTGCTTCCCGTAGACTAGCTGGAATGGTGAGAGTCCAGTGGCAGCATGAGCCTGATTATTATAGGCAAACTCGGCCAAGGGCAGTAGTTCAGACCAGTTGTCTTGTTTTTCATTGGTGAAGGCTCGAAGGTAGGCTTTCAGAGACCGGTTCATTCTTTCAGACTGTCCGTTACTCTGCGGGTGGAATGCCGTGGAAAAGCTGAGCTTCACCTTGAAACATTTGCAGAGGGCCCTCCAGTAGCGTGCGACAAACTGGGGCCCACGGTCAGAAACTATGTCTTGCGGGAGGCCGTGTAACCTGAAAATATGCTGGGCGAAGAGGAGAGCTAGTTCGGGTGCAGAGGGTAACTTAGGCAATGGAACAAGGTGTACCATCTTCGAGAAGCTGTCGACGGTAACCCAGATAACCGTTTGGCCGCGAGATGGGGGTAAGTCCACCATAAAGTCTGTAGCGAGATGGGTCCAGGGCTCCGTGGGAACTGGCAGAGGCTGTAGGAGACCGCAGGGGGGTCCAGGACTGGGCTTTTGGCGAGCGCAGGTGGGGCAGGAACCGGCATAGATGCGAACATCCTGCCGCATGTTGGGCCACCAGTAAAAGTGGTTAAGGAGTTCCACGGTTCTCTCGCGTCCTGCCTGCCCTCCAGTGAGGGAGTCATGAGCCCAGCGTAGTGTCTTTAAAAGGTCTCGTCGGGGAACCACGGTCCTATCTTGGGAGAGGACCGTGGTTCCCCGACAGGCGAACCTTACTAGGATCCAGGATGTACTGGGGTGGTTCTTGGTCTTCTTCGGACAATGAAGTCTGTGAGAGAGCATCAGCTCGGAGATTCTTAGCCGCCGGCCGGTACTGCAAGACAAAATCAAAGCGGCTAAAGAACAGGGCCCAGCGGGCTTGGCGAGGGTTCAATCATTGAGCCTGGGACAAAAACTCTAGGTTCTTGTGATCCGTATATACAGTGGTCGAGTGTCTGGCCCCCTCGAACCACTGTCTCCATTCTTCAAACGCGAGTTTGATTGCCAAGAGCTCCTTGTCACCGATGGAATCGTTTGTCTCGGCGGGAGAGAACTTCCTAGAGAAATAAGAGCATGGCAAGAGTTGTCCGGACTCAGAGTGTTGACTGAGGACCGCCCCGACGGCTATGCTGGAGGCTTCGACCTCGACAATGAAAGGTCTGGTTGGATCGGGGTGACGGAGACAGGTGTCCGTAAGAAATGCCTCTTTCAGGTCAGTGAAGGCTGCGACCGCAGCGTCAGGCCAGTTCTTGGCGTCGGCTCCCTTGCAAGTCAGGGCAGTAAGGGGAGTGACTCGATGCGAGTACTGTGGAATAAATTGTCTATAAAAGTTAGCGAAGCCCAAGAATCTCTGAAGGGCCTTGAGACCCTTGGGTTGAGGCCATCTAGTTATGGCAGATACTTTTTCGGGGTCCATCCGGAAGCCTGTGGAAGAGATGATGTACCCCAGGAAGGGCAGGGCCTCAGCTTCGAAAACACATTTTTCTAGCTTGGCGTAGAGGTGATTGTCTCGGAGGGCCTGCAGTACTTGTGCGACGTGGAGACGGTGGCTATCCAGATCTCTGGAGAAGATGAGCACGTCATCAAGATAGACTATCACATGAGAGTGGAGCATGTCGCGTAGGACCTCGTTCATGAGATCCTGGAAGACGGCGGGGGCGTTGCAGAGTCCAAAGGGCATTACTAGGTACTCGTAATGCCCATCCCTGGTATTAAAGGCCGTCTTCCACTCATCCCCGGGGCGAATACGGACAAGGTTATGGGACCCTTGGAGGTCGAGCTTGGTGAAGATGCGTGCTCCCTGAAGGCAATCCAAAAGCTCAGGAATCAGGGGAAGCGGATAGTGGTCTCGCTTAGTGATGGCATTCAAGCCACAATAGTCTATACATGGACGGAGGGAGCCGTCCTTCTTGGCCACAAAGAAGAAGCCGGCTCCGGCAGGTGAACGAGAGGGACGGATGAAACCCTTGGCAAGGTTCTCAGTCACATACTGGGACATGGCGGCAGTCTCTGGCAAGGACAGAGGATACACCCGGCCACGGGGAGGCGTGGTGCCCGGCAGCAGGTCAATCGGGCAATCAAAAGGCCGGTGTTGAGGCAGTAATTCAGCCATTTCTTTGGAGAAGACGTCGGCGAAATCTCGATATGGCTCGGGCAGCAGGAGAGAGGAGCAGAGGTGCAAGCAGTGGGAGGTTTACGCCTCCCACGCCTTTCAGTGGGCGTGGGAGGCGTAAACAATGTTCAAAGCAAAAGGGGCTCCATTGGGTTAGCTGAAAGTTATCCCATTGAATAATGGGTGAATGCTGTCACAACCACGGTAGTCCAAGAACCAGGGGGTGTACAGCTCGTTCCAGGACTAGTAGGGAGATCTCTTCCGAGTGTAGCAGGCCTGTCTGGAGCGTCACAGGGGCTGTGGAGCAGGTGATGGTACCAGGGAGCAGCGTACCCCGGTTAGAGGAAATCAGTAGCGGAGGAATCATCCGTTGTGTGGGGAGAGACAGCTGCTTCACCAGCTCGGCCACAATGAAATTCCCCTCAGCACCAGAGTCGATGAAAGCCCGGATCTGGAGTTTCCCACCCGGGTATTTAAGAGTCACTGGCAAGGTACATAGAGGAGCTGATCCTGTAGAGCCTAGGTGTAGCTTCTCGGTATAACCTAGGCACGGTCGTTTCCCGGACGTTCCGGGCAATTGGTGAGGAAGTGCCCCTTGCCTCCGCAGTAGAGACAGAGGCCCTGCGAACGGCGCTTCCTCCTTTCTTCGGGAGTTAGTGGAGATCTACCCAATTGCATGGGCTCTCCACTGTTGGCAGAGCCTGGAAGAACCTTAGGGACCGGGGTTCTGGCAGCAGTGGACGACTGCGTTGATGTCTTATGATAGGCGTGGGTCTCCTTATCCCGCTGCTGAAGACGGCGATCCACCCTGCCAGCGATGTCAATTAAATCATTTAAGTCCTCCGGGAGGTCCCGGCCTGCTAACTCATCTTTGATGCAGCTGGCAAGCCCCTCCAGGAAGATTCCCCTAAGACAATCATCCCGCCAGCCAACTTCCACGGCCAGCGTGCAAAAGTCTATGGTATAATCGGCCACCGAGCGTGTCCCTTGCCTGAGGTGCAAGAGCTTGGAGGCCGCGGTGGTCTGGCGTGCAGGATCATGAAAAGCAAGGCAAAAGTTGAGGACAAATTCCTGCAGATTCTGTAACAAGGGGTCCTGACGCTCCCACATTGGCGAAGCCCAGTCAAGGGCCTTACCGTCCAGTAACGAGAATATATATGCTACCTTGAATGCGTCTGAGGGAAACTGTGCAGGCAGGAGAGCAAAACGCACATAGCACTGATTCAAGAAGCCACGGCATGTCTTGATATCCCCAGCATACCGGGTCGGCATGGGTAGCTGAGTTACTGAAGCTGAACTGGGTGCTGGAGCCGGAGGAGGGGCTGGAGGTGGTTCCGGAGGAGGAGCCTCCAGGAGGGAGACCAGCTGCTCCACGGTAGCAGCAAGCGTGTTGATACAGTGCTGTTGCTGCTGAAGATGTTGTGCCATCCCCGGGATGGCCTGCAGGCCTGGGGCCTCCGCCGAGTCCATGGCCTTGCAAACTGTTGCAGTTGGACACTGCTGGAGAGATAGTGGACCCTTGGGCCGACCTACTTAGTGAGGCAGAGTAGGCCGGGAGGCGGAGCCACAAGCCGGAGGAGTTCACCCAGGAACCAGGGCCCCCCAGGAGGAGCCCATAGGGTCCCGGGTACTCGGGACTTGGAGGTGAGACAGAAAATCCAGAGGCTGAGAGAGGCGTAGGCCGGGACCAGAGTGAGGGGAAGGAAAGGAAGTCCAAGGTACCCGGTAGGCAGGGGACCGGCTGCACAGTGCTGAGGGCCGGCTGAAGGCAGGGCAGTGGGCAGCAGCGGAGTCTGTAGCAAACCGGAGTCTGAAGCAGGCTGTAGGCTGAAGCGGAGTCTGTAGCAAACCGGAGTCTGAAGCAGGCTGTAGGCTGAAGTGGAGTCTGTAGCAAACCGGAGTCTGAAGCGGGCTGCAGGCTGAAGCGGAGTCTGTGGCAAACCGTAGTCAGAGGCAGGCAGCAGGCAGAAGCGGAGTCAGAGGCAAACCGGGGTCGGAAGCAGACAAATGTGAAGATCACCAGGAACGCAACTAAGAACAACTATGGAGTTGTGAACCTTATTGCAAGGCGATGAGAGAGAGTCTGAGCGCCGGTTATATCGGGACTTGGGCGTGACGTCAGCAGCGCGGGCGGGGCCAGGCTTCCGGGAGCTGGGCGCTCAAGAGGGACGTCCTCTCGCACGCGCGAGGCTGACGAGAAGCAGGCACGTAATGGCAGCCACCACATGGAGAGAGAGAAGCCCCTGGGGCCCGGAGCGGGCGGAACGCGGTGAACCTTACAATGGAGGTAGACGGGCTTGGGCCCTAACAGAAGGGAAGCGGTAGGGACCGCAACAAGATGAGTGGGTTTGTATTCTTGGTTTTGATATATAAGGGACTTATGTATATGATAAATTTGAAGAGGTTTTTTCATTTCTGGCCAAAGCCAGTAAACAAAAGCCGATCGGGACTCACAATCTCAAAAAATAGATGATTTGGAAAATTGATTCCGCAGAACACATAAGCCATTCGGCTCTCACTGACATGTTGGAAAAATGGCTGCCACATGCACTGCAACTGGGAGTGAAGCATGGCAAGCTCAGAGTTGAAAGAGCTCACCAGTCAACGCAGAGAATAAGACCATGTCCAGTGATTGCTAAACTACTAAATTCAGCCCTCAAACTGTATATTTTACAGGCATATCGCAAACAACATAAGTTGGAGTATGAAGGTGAAAATATAATGATTTTCCAAGACTATTCTCCGATTGTGTCTGCAAAACTGCAAGGCCTTTGCATTGATTTGTTCCCAGCTGATTGAGAGGAAGATTCAATTTATGCTACAATTTCTAGCAAAACTTTGGATCAATTACAAAAGCACAGTAACAATCTACAAATCCGTGGAAGCCACTGAAGCATTTCTAACTACGCTGTCTAAGGAACAGAATGGCTGAATAAAATGGTCTGCTCTGGCTGGCAGCTCGTGGATTCACTGATCACAGAAAATTCATCAGCATGTCACTGCTGAAGTTTGATCATTAGTTCAATTTTTCCTTTATTTGATGGCCTAACCTGGGAATTTGTTGAACAGTAATTAACAAGTGGCGTAGATTAAACTCCGTTTACAGAAGAAAAAAGTCTGAGAAAAGCTAGGAAAACCAAAAGTGGACAAAGCCATGCGGCCTGATGAGGCTCATCCCGCGATACTGAGGGAGTTCAGAGATGTGCTGGCAGGTCTGCTGAATGACCTGTTCAATAGAAACAGGAGTGGTGCCAAGTGACTGGAGAAGAACAGTGATGGTCCCGCTTCACAAGAGTGGGACTAGAGAGGAGGCTGGAAATTACAGGCCGGTTAGCCGCACCTCATTGGTGGGAAAAGTAATGGAGACTCTGCTGAAGGAAGGGATACTGAATTATCTACAGTCAGGAGGATTGCTGGACCGGAGGCAGCATGGATTCACCAGGGGACGGTCCTGTCAGATCAATCTGATTGATTTTTTTGATTGGGTGACTAAAGAACTGGATCGAGGAAGAGCACTCGATGTGATTTACTTGGATTTCAGCAAAGCTTTTGATACGATACCACACAGGAGGCTTGTGAATAAAATGTCACTAGAGATCAGACTACACAGACTACAAAGAGACCTCAAAACTTTTTTTAAAAGTTTAAAAACCTGGCTTTTTAAACAAGCCTTTTACAAAAAGAACGTAGAATTGAAAGTATAAAAAACTGGCAGAAGAACATCAGCACACAGCACTTTTTTTTTCCAACATGTGCATTTTTTTATTAGTTTATTATTTTAACTCACGGCTAACATAATAGAAATACACAGAGCATGAAAATTATACTTGTAAATAAAGTATGATACATGTATAAAAGGACAAGACTTATCACACTCATCAAATAATATTTATTATGAAATGATGTAACCAAACCTTAATGGCACTTGTTAGAATGTAGGAATGTGAATCGTGTGATCGATCATCTTAACGATCGATTTTGGCTGGGGGGGGAGGGAAATCTGATCATCATGTTTGTTTTTAAAAATCGTTAAAAATCGTAAATCGGGGGAGGGCGGGAAAACCGGCACACCAAAACAACCCTAAAACCCACCCCGACCCTTTAAAACAAATCCCCCACCTTCCCGAACCCCCCAAAATGTTTTAAATTACCTGGGGTCCAGTGGGGGGGGATCCCGGCATGATCTCCCGCGATCTCCTGCTCTCGGGCCACGGCTGCGTTAATAGAAATGGCGCCGGTAGCCCTTTGCCCTTACCATATGACAGGGCAAAGGTAGCGCCGGCGCCATTTTGGTTCCTGACACCCGACGTCACGAGTGCAGGAGATCGCTCCCAGACCCCCGCTGGACCCCCAGGGACTTTTGGCCAGCTTGGGGGGGCCTCCTGACCCCCACAAGACTTACCAAAAGTCCAGCGGGGGTCCGGGAGCGACCTCCTGCACTCGCGCCGTATTGCCAATATTCAAAATGGCGCCGGCGCTACCTTTGCCCTCACTATGTCATACGGGCGACGTTTCTTATCTTGGGGGTGCACTTTTTATTTAAATATTTATTTATTTAGATATTTTATATACCGTCGTTTACTGTATAGATCACAATGGTTTACAAAAGTAACATCCATAGCTATAAATCAACAAATAAAGATGGATTACGTAGGTAGTATTCATAACAGGCATTAACATCTATAAAATTACATGTTCCAATTTATTTGACTAAAGATCTGGGACATAAGCTGAGGATTACAGACAATAAAGTAAAATAATACAACAACTTTTCAATTTTAATTGGTACGTTATATTGATTCTTACATTCTCTCGTTAAGTTTATTCCTCATGCTTCAATTAGTATCTCTTGTCCTTCTTGTTATTGTAGCTCTCTCCATTCTGATGTTTCTAAATTAAGTTATAAGCATTTTTGAATAGCCATGCTTTTAGTTCTCATTTAAATTTCTTTCTGTCTGGTTTCAAATGGAGCACTCAGGTAGGGAATTCCAAAGTTTTGGACCCGCTATAGAAAATACAGAATCTCTTACATTCATTGGGTATGTGCTCCTTATTGTGGAGACAGTCAGTAGTCCTTTATTTTGCAATCTTAGTGTTTGCTGTGGTGAGTATGGTTGTAATGACATGCTTATCATACCGGTGTTATTTGAGTGAATATTAACATTAATAATTTAAAATAGATTTGGGATTGTACTGGCATCCAGTGCAATGAGACCAATGAGGGTTTAATGTGATTGAATTTCTTAGTTCCTAACAAAAGTCTTCCAGCAGCATTTTGTAGAACTTGTAATGGCTTTAGGAGATATACGGAAAGCCCAAGCAATAAGGAGTTACAGTAGTCTAGGTTTGAGAAATGTAGAGTTTCCAATATAGTTTGCATGTCTTTGAGAGTTAATACATAATAATGCAGCTTGGCATATCCTGTCTTGATTAATTTATTGATGTGCTTTTTCATAGTAAGATTCTCATCTAACTGGATCCCTAGATCCTGTACTTGGTCTGAGGGAGTAATTTGAATATTACCCAGGTCAAGAGTCGGTGGTTTAGCTATTGAAGAGTTTCTACTTAACCAATGATTTCAGTCTTTTTTGGGTTTAATGTTAAAGATTCAATAGTTCCTGCTGTATTGTTTTCATATAAGTTGAAAGTGTCGATACTGTGCTTTCAAATGTTTTGGAGAATGGAATGTAAAACTGTATGTCGTCAGCATACAGGAAGAATCTAATTCCTAATCCACCAGTAGTTTGCACAGTGGGAGCATATAGATATTTAATAGAATTGCCAAGCGTGCAGAGCCTTGAGGGATTCCTGTATCAATCTTCAAAGAATCAAATATGTGATTGCCCAGTTTGACTTGGAATGTTCTATTAGACAGAAAGGAAGAGAACCATTTGAGAACACTACCTTCAATCCCAATGTTGCACAGCTGATGGCACAGTAGGGTATGGTCCATTGTTAAATCGATTAGTATGAGAAAATTAGATTTATCCACATCAAATCCTCGTAAAATTGAGTCTGTAAATGAGAGAAAGAGTGTTTCAGTCGAACATTGTTTCCTAAATCTGAATTTATTTGAGAAGAGAATATCTTGGTCTTCCAAGTGATTTACCAGTTGGGTTAATACTGCTTTTTCAAGTACTTTTGATAGAAAAGGCAGACTGGATTTTGGATGATAGTTGTCCCAATCATCAATTCTACCATTTTTATTTTTGAGAATCAGATTTATCTCATTTTGTTTTAACCCATGTGGTACGATTCCTTCTGACAGAGAATGATTAATTAAGGTTGTTATTGTTGGGGTGATAACATGATACTTGTTTCAAGGAACTTGCTGGAATTGGGTCACATTAGTGAGTAGCAGGCTTAATTTTAATGATTTCACTGATTTGATATTCATTACTCTGTCGAATATAGACCACAACTCCACCTCTCAGCTGTATGTTTAGGGAGAGACATTTAATGCACCCACACAACTAAAGGGTCTCCAAGGGATGGGAAGGAGAGGCTTGGTGCGGAGAATAGAACAATAAGTGATAGCATAAAACCCATCTCATGTAGCTACGCCAAGTATTGCATATAAAATCAGTGCATGCGGTGGGTGGTGGGTGATCCTGCCAACTCGGTACCGGCAACTCTCTCTTCTCTCCTTCCTCTTACCAGAGTAGGGGAGTGTCGAGCGCACTCTCCGCCCTGCCCCCAGTGACTGCAGGACTGCAAGAAAAGTGTAGGTATCACCTATTTCCCATCCCTGACCCATCCCAACTAGCACAGAAATCTTCACCAAACTTAATTTTCCAACATTTGTATCTGTAGTTTGAATCTATGCTCATCTCTGCTTGCACAGCTTTTTCTTTTAGTTTCCTATTTGACTCCTCATACCTTTTCTTTTAATTTTAATTTTTTGGTCTTCCTCTTGTTTCTTTATCATTTCTATTATTTTTCCTCCACATGTACATCTTTCTATCTGCCAGCAATCTCTCATCCTGGTAATACCTTCTCCTGACACTTCCATTCATCTCCTCACCCCTCCATGTCTCTTCCCTCTATCATGATCCTCTCTCTTCTCACAACCCTTCTCTTGGTTTATCTTGCTTATCAACCCTTTCCTCTCTGTCTCGTACAGCTCCTTTTCCAAACCTCTTCATCTCCCTCTTTTCTTTGCCTGACCCCTCATCCCAGCAAATCTCATAGGCCAAGTCCTCCCACTCAGCTGTAATCCTTTCTCCCTCCCGCACAGTCCGTGTATCCTCTCTCAGCTTTCTGCCAGCCCCTCTCACCCTTACAGCCTCACACCTCCTCTCTTCAGCTTCAGTAGCAGCCTATCTTCTTCTCACAGTTTCTATCTTTTCTCTCCCAATCCAAATTTCTTCTTTCAGTTCCTCTCCGGGACCCTTCAGCACTATTCTCTCTCAGCCATAGTGGTTCTCTATGTTTCTCTATGCTTTCTGTTATTTTAGTTTAATAAAATAAAACAATATATATGTTTTCACTGTTGCTCAATCTGTATTATCTGTTACTGACCAGACAACCCGAGCAATGCCCTGCACTTTATGTCACGAGGTTCAAAGTGCATCATGATGCCCAGGCCCTGGGAGGGGAGGAGGAAGGACACTTCAGATGCACTGCAAGGCTGCCCTCCTCCTCCACCTTCTTTTACTGTCATCAAAGCTGAGGAACAAGAGAATATGGGTGGGATAGAAAGAAAGAGAACTTAGGATCTTGGGGGTAGGGGAGGAGTGAATGTGCCAAATGGGGATCATAGGAGGGGGAGTGAGTGAACCATGGGGCAGAGGCAGTGAGTGAACTGGGGAAAGTGGGGACTTCATGGGGTGGGGGAGGGAGTGAACTGGTGTGAGTGAGAGGTTCATTGAGTTGGAGGGGGCAGCTGGGGTAAGTGAGGATTTTGTGGAGTGTGCGTAGGGAGTGAACTGGGATGAGTGAGAAGTTTTTTGGAAAGAGTATAAAGGGGTAAGTGAAGGGTTTGTGGGAGGAAGGAAGTGACCTAGGGTGAGTGAAGGGTTGAGAGGGGGACCTAATGAATGAGTGGTTTGTAAGGGGGAGGAATGAATGAACTGAATGGGGATCATCCAGGGAGATTAAATGAGATATAAGCAAAATCTTATAGCTAGAAACAAGCTGAATAAAAAGTACTTAATTCAACATTTTTTGCTCCTCTGATTAGGAAATGCAAGAAATTCACCTGCACAGTATGCAAACAAACATTAATTTGCCTTTCAAGGAAAGTGAGAAAAATGTGTTGAATAGAGCAAAAAAAGTGTATATATTTGATTCTCAGCCATCTAACTAATCACTTAAGAGGTTCAGATTAGAAAAATAAATGCTAGTGCTACTTCTTGAAGGTATAGTTAAGCTCTGAAAAGAAAGGAACAAGAAAAAAGTGAAAACCAAGAGTTACTATATGGACGTTTCATTTATACTTTGGAAGAACTACTGAAAAATGTGCAATCACTTCCACCACATATATTACACAGCCTACAGAGAAAATACAGAAATATTTTACAGGCCGAAGCAATGAGGTGCACCCAGCCTAGCGCATGGGTTTACTCGCAGTTAGGCACACATTTTGAGTGTACAAT
Source organism: Rhinatrema bivittatum (assembly GCF_901001135.1). Classification (NCBI taxonomy): domain Eukaryota; kingdom Metazoa; phylum Chordata; class Amphibia; order Gymnophiona; family Rhinatrematidae; genus Rhinatrema; species Rhinatrema bivittatum. Next base: position 376,112,997 of record NC_042615.1, on the reverse strand, counting down.
AATAGTGTCTGATGCAGCAAAGAGATCAGTACATTTGAAATACATGACCTAGCAAAAGCATACCAGAAAGTGCCCTTCGCCTTTAAATTCCATGTAGATGAAGGCATTCGCTATTACTGCCCAATGCAAGAAAGCATGCCCAAAGGCTGGCCACCCAACATACATTTTTCAATGTAGGGAATTTAACTCCAGTTCCAGAGATAGAGTAAAGTTAACACACAGTTGAGAGCTCTTGAGAACCTTAAAAAAAATATGCTCCTCTGTATTACAATAAATCTGTCCTCCTCCTTAGCATCATCCTGACTCTTGAATTTATTGCTTCTGATGGATAAAAATATGTATACACTGGTTTCTTCAAAGAAGCACACTTGTTATAAATGCACAATTTAGATGCCTATAGCAATGGGCACCTAATATAATAAACTTCAACATTAAAGTCAGCAAAGTCTATGCAAAAATCAAAAAGAAGCATTCTCAAAATGGATGCTCATATTGGGGTCGATTTTAAAAAGACCGTGCGTACATGGACATACCAATTTTATAACATGCATGCGCTGGCACATGCATGTTATAAAATCTGTTGGCCATGCGCACATGCGCAGCAGATTTTAAAATCAAGTGGCGCATGCAGAGGGAACAAATTTTCGAATGATACGTGCAGTGATGCAATTGGGCCTCCCCCAGTTTCCACCCAGTTTCCACCCAGTCTACTCCAATTATGAACTTCCCAGCCCTCCTGCCTAAACTTCCTTTTCTTTCCCCTATCCACCCTGACCCCTAACCCCCATTTAGCTACCCATAATTTTTTATCTTACCACTTGCTGCTCCTCTGGAGCAGAAGTAGTCTGACCAGCCTCTGTCCTGCCCCACCCTGCCCCAAACCCATTCCCCAGCCCGCCCTTTTTTCAGGGCCCAACACTTGTGCACATATCGAGTTTATGCAAGGGCCGGGCCCATTATAAAATGCCCAGCCACGCACATAAACCAGGGTTTTTATGCACATAGGCCTTTGAAAATTGGGCCGATTGAGCACCCGTTGCAATGGGCATCCAATGCAATAAAAACCTTTGAGCACCAGAAGCACACAATTGCCCCATTAGCATCCACTTTTTTATGCCACCTCTATTTCACTTTTATTTAAATACTGCATCAGAAGCACAGGGAAAGTGGATGTGTGCACGTTAGGAAAACAGGTGCTTAATGCAAGCACCCATTTTGAGTGTGCATCTTATTGCATTGGCCTGGTAGTGAATAAAATCTTAACATTCCATTGACTATTATTAACTCCTATGACAGAATCCTGTGTATAAAGACAGCCAACTAATCTAGTTGCTGCAAAGTTAAAAAATGTAGTATGCAGGGCAGTAAAGTTCTCACCAAAAATTAAGGAAATATAAAAATCCACAGTCAACCATCTTTCATAAAATTCCCACCAGAGATTTTGGCTTTAACAATAATAAAACAGGAATTGTTTTAAATATATTTAAAACAATTGGCTGAAAACAAACATTATCAAACTCTTACATCTTTTATATTTTGTAATCAATTTTCATGCATAAGTAACTTTTTATTATTATTAATGAGCTCATTGGCCTAGATTTATCATTTTGCTATAATTTTTGTGAAAATAGGGACTGTGATAAAAAAAAAAGGGGGCATGGTTAGGCTCATTTTTCAGGTACCACATAGGTATTTGCAGGCAGGTTTTACTGTGATTAGAGAGAAAGAGAGAGAGAACCTCTTTATAAGGCTTTCATATAAGTAAACTATTTATACACCATAAGAGGAGCAACTAGTAACTCGGCATAAGGCTTTGGTGGTGCGCTAGGTTTTGGGGATCAGTTTTATATTCACAGTCAGAGGTACGAACAGGACAGTAGACATCAGTGAATATTTTATGTGATTTGGCAAGATGAAAGGTACACAAAGATGAGATTTGTACATTATACACAAACTAGCTTGATAGCAGCTAGGTAGAGCATGCATCAAACTAGGCCAAGAGTACATTGTACAAATCTCATCTTTTTATACCTTTCATCACTCCAAATCACATAAAATCTTTACTGATGGTAAGTGTGCTGTTCGTACCTCTGACTGTGCATGTAAAACTGCCCCCCAAAACTTATCACATCACAAAACCTCAACCTGAGTTAAGAATTCCCCCTCTTACAGTGGTTTAAAAAGTTGACTGTTGTGCACCCCATCCGTGCTCAGCCCATGCATGGGCCTGCTCACCTCGCTAGCTCCTCTGCAGGTCCCGGGTCGTCCTCCCCAGCGACAGCTGCGAGCTCTTCCAGGCCTCGGCGTCCCGCGGCGGTGGTCGCCGGGCCTTCCACTGCGCACCAGGTGTCATGCCAGAGTTCAGCGTCCTCCATGGCGTCGGCCACGCCCCTTCGCACGCACGCGTGCGGACCGCCCAGTCTCTTGTAGGGGCAGGGACGGGTCCTAGCTCCGTGGTGTGCCCTGATTGAATGTACTACTTAAGGAAGTTCCTGTCTGCAATTCCTTGCCTTGGCAATCGGGTCAGCACTGTATGTATACTAGTTTGTCTCAGCGTTCACAGTCTTGTTCCAGTCTTGTTCTAGCGTCCTCCTGTTCCAGTCCTTTTCCAGAGTCCTTCTGTTCCGGTGTCTGTCTAACCCAGGCCTACAGTCTAGTGACCGACCGCGCTCCCTTGCTACTGGTGGTCACACCTCTATACTTCCTCTCCGGTAGACTCTGCGAGGCTCACCTAAGTCCAAGAGGCCCGGGTCCCCAAGGGCTCCACCCGGGGGGACCGTGGGCTTCCAGTGGTGAAGTTACTTCTAGCCTCTGTCTCCTCCTGTGCTCCGCCCCCTGGGGGGCAGGTGCTCCCTGGGCCCGACCAGGGAGCCGTCCTATACTGCTCCAGGACAAGGGTCCACCTCCAAGTGCAACAGGTTGCCAAGGCCATGTACTCAGTGGAGTCTTCCGCCTCCAGGGCCCTACTGGGTTTGGCCACAACAGTCCAAGTGCATTGCAGAGCCTTGGAATCGCTAGCCTCTTCGGTGGAAGAGCTTCGTTCCCAGTTGCCGATGACATACAGTTTATGGTACCATACAACACCTCTTGGACTCACACATTATCCTTAGTATCTTTATACCTCACGACTATTGACACATGGCTCTCTCACAATAGACTAAAACTAAATCCAAAAAAACCAGAAATAGTCCACCTCTCATCAATTACAGATTCATCCATAGGTCCCCCCCCTCAATTAGTATTTAACGGTATCACTATCCCCATCTCCAAATCTGCAAAAAAATTAGGTATAACCATTAATTCAGATCTTTCATTAAAACAACACATATCCATAATTACCAGAAATTCATTTTATAAGCTTCAACTCTTTAAACGGCTTCGTCCTCTACTTTTCTTTCACGATTTTCGGATTATACTTCAATCACTCATCTTTTCTGGGCTTGACTACTGTAATTCTCTTTATATAGGTCTCCCAGATAACACACTTCACTCACTTCAACTGATCCAAAATGCAGCAGCACGTATCTTAACAAACTCTTCCATAAAAAATCACATCACTCCGATACTTCAATCATTACATTGGTTACCAATTAAATACAGAATACAATTCAAGATCCTGTCCATTATACACTCTCTCATCTACACTCCTAATTCAATTACCTTATGTTCCATTCTCCGGATTTACAAACCCACTAGACATCTAAGATCACTGGACAAAAACCTCTTAGACATCCCATCACCACGACAGGCCCGTCTTGACATCACCAGAAAAAGATCATTCTCTGTCATTGGACCAATCTTATGGAACGCATTACCAGACTCTTTAAGATCCATATCCAACTCCAAACACTTCAAAAAATCCCTAAAAACACATTTATTTCAATCTGCTTTCCATATATCACACACTAAATAACATAACTACTTCTCCATCACACAGGGCACAACATTATTATATATTGATTTATTTTTTATGTAAACTATTCATTGTTTTAGATTTTTATTTTTATTATATATTTTCGTAATTTTGAGCTTTTATAATTTGATAATCTTTATGTTCTTTTAAATTTAAATCTTTATTTACATTTGTTTTTTATTTAGTTATGTAAACCGTTTTGATTAAACACTGTTTGTAAAGACGGTATACAAACACTTTTAAATAAATAAATAAATACAGCTCTGGCCAATTCTGTGGGTCTAACAGCCTATATGCTACCCAAAGCATCCTTGGTGCTCCCTGTACCTCCTCGATACAATGAGGACCCACGCTTCTGTCATGGCTTCCTCAATCAGTGCTTCATGCAATTTGCACTGCAACCCTCCTTGTTCCTGAAGAAAACTACTAAAGTGACCTTCATCCTTTCCCGCCTAGAGGGGAAGGCTATTGCATGGGCTTCTCCATTGTGGGAATGCTCCTATCCAGTGCTCTCCATGTTATCCAAGTTTGTTGCTCTCTTCAAGCAGACCTTCAGAGACCCAGGCCACCAAGCTGTAGCCAGCCATAATCTGCGCCACCTCCGTCAAGGACCTAGGACCCTCTCAGAGTTCACGGTGGAATTCAGGACCCTGGCTTCTGAGTTCAGGTGGCAAGAAGATTGTCTGCAAGCCATCTTCCTAGATGGTCTCTCCAGTGCTCTCAAAGATGAACTCTCCATCCGTGAGACTCCCATGTCTCTAGAGGACCTGATTTCCCTCACTGGGAAGATCGACCATCAACTCTGGAAACGGCGCCTAGAAGTAAAGGCCTCTCGCTCTCCTACACCATGTTCCATGCGTGTCGAGAGTCCTCCAGCCAAGACTCTATCACCACCACCTCCTCCTGTTGTAGAACCCATGGAGGAGAATCATGAACGACTGTCTCCGACCGAACATCTTGGTCAGAGGAAGGAAGGTCTTTGCCTTTATTGTGGCACTTCCGGACATCTTCGGCAGTCCTGTCTGGTCCGTCCAGAAAACTGCAACACCTGAGCTAAGCAGGGATCCCGAGCTTGGATACTACTGTCACTGGCCCCCATCTTCTGCTTCCAGTCTCTCTGGGCATTGAGTCCCACTCCTTCACCACCACTCCCCTTGTCGATACATTCCTCTCCATCCACTAGAGGTGAGCCTTCGTACTGCCTCCATCCAAGGAGAACATCTTCCAGGGCTCATCACCCATCGAACAGTGGCCGTCTTACCGTGGGTACTATCCACGAGGAGGGGATGTCCTTCTATGTGTTAAAATGCTCCATACATCCAGTCATTCTGGGGCTGCCCTGGCTCCAGGACCACGAACCCCAATTTGATTGGCATTCCCTGCAGTTGGTTTAGTGGGGTTCCAAATGCCAGAAGACATGCCTACGTCAAGTAGGGATGTGAATCGTTTTAGGACGATTAAAATTATCGTCCGATAATTTTAATATCGTCTTAAACCGTTATGGAACACAATACAATACAGATTCTAACGATTTATCGTTATAAATCGTTAGAATCGTGAGCCGGCACACTAAAACCCCCTAAAACCCACCCCCGACCCTTTAAATTAAATCCCCCACCCTCCCGAACCCCCCCCCCAATAACTTAAATAACCTGCGGGTCCAGCGGCGGTCCGGAACGGCAGCGGTCCGGAACGGGCTCCTGCTCCTGAATCTTGTCGTCTTCAGCCGGCGCCATTTTCCAAAATGGCGCCGAAAAATGGCGGCGGCCATAGACGAAAAAGATTGGACGGCAGGAGGTCCTTCCGGACCCCCGCTGGACTTTTGGCAAGTCTCGTGGGGGTCAGGAGGCCCCCCACAAGCTGGCCAAAAGTTCCTGGAGGTCCAGCGGGGGTCAGGGAGCGATTTCCCGCCGCGAATCGTTTTCGTACGGAAAATGGCGCCGGCAGGAGGATCGACTGCAGGAGGTCGTTCAGCGAGGGTTCCGGCGCCTCGCTGAACGACCTCCTGCAGTCGATCTCCTGCCGGCGCCATTTTCCGTACGAAAACGATTCGCGGCGGGAAATCGCTCCCTGACCCCCGCTGGACCTCCAGGAACTTTTGGCCAGCTTGTGGGGGGCCTCCTGACCCCCACGAGACTTGCCAAAAGTCCAGCGGGGGTCCGGAAGGACCTCCTGCCGTCCAATCTTTTTCGTCTATGGCCGCCGCCATTTTTCGGCACCATTTTGGAAAATGGCGCCGGCTGAAGACGACAAGATTCAGGAGCAGGAGCCCGTTCCGGACCGCTGCCGTTCCGGACCGCCGCTGGACCCGCAGGTTATTTAAGTTATTTGGGGGGGGGGGTTCGGGAGGGTGGGGGATTTAATTTAAAGGGTCGGGGTGGATTTTAGGGGGTTTTAATGTGCCGGTTTTTCGATTTTTCGATTTTTAACGATTTTTAACGATTTTTCACGATATTTTACCCCCCCAAACGGCAACAATACGATTCCCTCCCCCTCCCAGCCGAAATCGATCGTTAAGACGATCGAGGACACGATTCACATCCCTAACGTCAAGTATCTCCAGCCGATTCCGTATTGAAGTCTACCACCCTATCTGGATTGCCTACTCAGTATGCTGAGTATGAAGATGTCTTCTCAAAGCAGAAGGCTGACATGCTACCTCCGCTATGTAAACTGAATTGCCCTATTGAATTTCTGCCGGGCATGACGCCTCCCAAGGGTAGAACTTATCCATTGTCTCATCCAGAAACCATGTCTGAGTATATTAAAGAGAACTTAGAAAAGGGGTTCATTAGACCCTCCGATTCTCCCGCCGGAGCGGGCTTTTTCTTCGTCAAGAAAAAAGGATGGCAGATTACGCCCTTGTATTGACTACAGAGGGTTCAACACCATAACCCAAAAGGACCAGTATCCACTGCCCCTTATCAGTGAGCTGTTTGACCACTTCCAAGGGGCTCGGATCTTTACCAAGTTGGATCTGAGGTGTGCGTACAATCTGGTACGCATCCAACCTGAAGATATTTAGAAGACCGCATTCAATATGAGGGACAGTCACTATGAATATACCGTGATGCCCTTCGGTCTATGTAATGCCTCAGCTGTCTTTCAACGCCTTATGAATGAAATCCTCTGAGACCTTTCGTACTCCTTCGTAGTCATATACCTTGACAACATCTTGATCTTTTCTAAGGACCTTGAATCCCACCAAGATCATTTTAGGATTGTACTTCAATGCCTAAGAGAAAATCATCTTTATGCCAAATTAGAAAAGTGCCTCTTTGAGCGAAACCATTTACCCTTCCTAGGGTACATCATATTCGATCGAGGACTCTCCATGGATCCAGAGAAAGTCCAGGGCATCCGGGACTGGCCCCAGCCAGTTGGTCTACTGCCTTTACTATTACAGGAGCTTCATTACCAATTGCTCTACCCTAGCTGCTCTCACCGTCAAGACCAAGAAAGGGGCTAACACTCGTGTGTGGACTCCCAAAGCACAAGCCGCCTTTCAGATGCTAAAAGAAGCATTCTGTTATGGTCCCTGTCTACAGCACCCAGACCCAAGATGCCCATTCATTGTAGAAGTTGACACCTCCACAATCGGAGTTGGGGCAGTCTTAAGCCTGTTTTCTCCAAAGGGTAAATTGATACCATGTTCATTCTATTCATACAAGTTCTCTCCTACAGAGCAACACTACACCGTTGGTGACCAAGAATTTCTAGCTGGCAAGCTGGCGCTCCAAGAGTGGCACCCCTGGTTGGAAGGGGCACAACATAAATTTACCATTTTTACCGATCATAAGAATCTTAAGCACCTTAAAGAAGCTAAACTCTTGAATCCTAGACAAGCCCGATAGGCGCTCTTCTTCGAGGGGTTCAATTTCGAACTTCGCTATCGCCCGGCTTCCAAGAACCTCCATGCTGATGCAATATCAAGATCCTTCGAGCCAGAGGATGTTCCTGATGTTCTCAGGCACATCATAGATCCTGCCTGCGTATCCCTTGCCATGACCACTACAGTTCCAGTTGGAAAAACTGTTGTTCCATGTAGATTACGTGAATGAGTTCTGAAATGGGCTCATGATTCCAAGTTGGCAGGACACCCAGGTCGTACCCAGACCATAGAGATGTTGCGTAGATATTACTGGTGGCCCAATATGGTGCAAGACTCTTGTAACTATGTAGATTCATGTCCCGTCTGTGCCCAACAGAAACCACCTACCGGACGGCCTTGGGGCCTACTCCAACCGCTTCCAGCACCTACTGAGCCATGGTCCAGCTTCTCAATGGACTTCATCACAGACCTGCCTCCGTCCCAGAATAATACCGTGATCTGGGTCATCATTGACCGTTTTTCGAAAATGGGTCACTTCATTCTCCTCCCTGGCCTTCCATCGGCCCCAGAGTTAGCCGAGTTGTTTTTAAAACATATCATCCATCTCCATGAACTCCCAAAGGAAATCATATCCAACAGAGGACCACAGTTCGCCGCAAGATATTGCCGCTCTCTATGCAAAAAGTTCAACATTGCCTTGCATTTCATGTCGGCCTATCACCCACAGGCCAACGGTCAAGCTGAAAGGACCAACTGGACCTTGAAAACATTTCTTCATTCCTATGTGAATGACCATCAGGACAACTGGTCCGACCTGTTACCCTGGGCTGAGTTGTTGCATAATACCCACGTTGCTGCTGCCACCGATGTATCACCGTTCTCCATGATATTTGGGTGACAACCTTTGTTGCCACTACCAGTTCCTCTTTCTGTTCCTTCTCCAGCCGCACAATTCATGGCCCACACTATTCGCCAGGTGTGGAATCAAGTCAAAGAATGCCTTACTGAAGCCACCGAGTGCTCCAAGCGCACTTCAGATGCCCACAAACGTCCTGCTCCACTCTTCCATCCTGGTCAGAAGGTGTGGCTAAGCACCCGACACATAAGGTTGAGACTACCTTCTCATCGCCTGGCTCCCAAGTTCATCAGCCAGTTTCCAGTTCAACTACCTCATGTCATGGGCATCTACAACACATTCCATGTCTCTTTTGAAGCCATTGGTCCTCTCCTGGCCCTCTCTCAGAGACCCCTCACCTCCGCGGATCTCCACTGAACCCGATTCTACGCTCCAGGTAAAAGTCCTCAATGTCCGTCGGTGTCAAGGTAGATGGGAATACCTCTTATCCTGGGAGGGTTATGGGACTGAGGAGAACTCATGGGAACCTTCCCATAATATCCTTGATAAAGAGCTCCTCAGGACATTCCACAAGGATCATCCTGAAAAACCACAGCTGCATAGAGGGAGGCCTAGAAGGGGTACTATTGCGCATCCCATCTGCGCTGAGCCCGTGCACAGGCCTGCTCACCTCGCTAGCTCCTCTGCAGGTCATGGATAAGCCTCCCCAGCGGCAGCTGCAAGCTCCTCCAGGCCTTGGCGTCCCGCAGCGGCGGTCGCCGGGCCTTCCACTGCGCACCAGGTCACACACCATAGTTCGGTGTCCTCCATGGCATCGACCACGCCCCTACGTGCGCACGGACCACCCAGTCTCTAGTAGGACCATGGGGTGCATCCTAGCTCCTCGGCGCACCCTGATTGAACGTACTAAAGGAAGTTCCTGTCTGCACTTCCTTGCCTTGGCAATCGGGTCGGCACTGTATGTGTACTAGTTTGCCTCAGCGTTCACAGTCTTGTTCCAGTCTTGTTCCAGCGTCCTTCTGTTCCAGCGTCTGTTTGTCCCTGTCTCCCCAGGTAGTACCTTCGTACTGACTCTGGTTCTGACCTCTGCCTGCTTCATTGACCATTCTGATTGCTGCCTGGATTCTGACCTTTGCCTGCCTTTGTGACCTCGTCTGACCTCTGGAACCTGACCCCTGCTTCGTTTCACTACTCTCGGACTGATTCCTGGTATTTGACTCCTGCTTTGGCTGACATCCCTCGGACTGATCCTCGGAACCTGACCCCAGCTGCCATTGACCATGCCTCCTTGATTCTGGCTCTATCCCTTGCCTTGTCACCGCCTAAGCTTTATTGGCCTTCTCTGATACTCCAGGCCTACAGTCTAGTGACCGACTGTGCTCCCTTGCTACTGGTGGGCACACCTCTATACTTCCTCTCTGGGAAACCCTGTGAGGCCCACCTAAGTCCAAGTGGCCTGGGTCCCCAAGGGCTCCACCCGGGGGGACCGTGGGCTTCCAGTTGTGAAGCTACTTCTAGCCTCTGTCTCCTCTTGTGCTCTGCCCTCTGGGCCCGACCAGGGAGCCGTCCTACACTGCTCCAGGACAAGGGTCCACCTCCAAGCGCAACATTGACTAATATGTGTGCCTCCTTAGAGGCTCTCTCTCTCCTTCCTCCCTTCCCTTCTCCTTGCCTGAAAAGGGATTTTCAATAAATCCCATTTCAGCAGCAACATACAGCTATCACAGGCATAGCACTGGGAAAAAAAGTATAGTTAAATCCCACAATAGTGTACATTATGTTATCACACATAATGTTAAGCATCCCTCATTTTCATTTACTCCTCCCATTTGACTACATTTTTCAATTTTGCATACCGTCTCGCTTTGCGTTATTTATCGCATGCATTATGGCATTACCATGGATGATAGGGCCCTAAATGTCCATGATTAGGCCCTAACACGATTTGATAAATGACCTCCATACTTTATTAAAATCTTGCTGCAACAAACTTAGCAGAAAATTCAATGTCAGCTTGCTTGTAATGTTAAGGGGCAAATATTTATTGGGAAAATATTTGCCATGCTGAAAATATTTCATGGAGAATGCATACATTAATACATTTTTCAACCAATGCAATATCAAGAACATTTCACTTGATTGATAGATACATACATAGCTACGAAATATTGTGGCACATGACTATGCATTCGCTTTATCATATCACATTTCATAGGGAATTGCTCTGAGGCCACAGAATATATTTGGCAGAAGTGTATAAACATTTTTCAGTATTTCTGCTGTTTTACAAATGTAATGTCCATATGGTAACATGTGGTTTTCACTTTTTCCTAGTTCCTTTCTTTTCAGAGCTTAACTATACATTCAGAAAATATCATTGGCATTGTTCCTAGTCTGAACCTTTTACGTGCTTAGTGAAATGGCCGAGAATCAAATATAATCATCTTTTTTGCTCTAAGAGCATTTTTCTCACTAGTTCTTATATTTTCAGGATACTTTTGTACAGAAGGAAGAAAAGGTGTTTTACAAGATGCACAATATATGATAATGTAGGTAGACATGCATACAGTCTGCTTTATATTACAGAGCATAAAATGTGTAGGCTTATAGTAAACACATATGTATCACTCATAGAGAAAGCATTAAAATAAAAACTGCCAAATGGAAGCTGCAAGCATAAAGTGTGTGTTTTCTACAGGAAAATGCAGATGTGTCCAATTAGGAAGACACAATCTCTCAAATATATGCCAGCAGTCTGAGAGGTAGAGGAGAGTTATCTGGAAACATGGTACTGGGTGTTTCTCCATCTGAAAAGCTACTCTGAGTAACTTTGGCATTATAGTTTCAATTTTGCTGTGTGCCAGCTGCAACAGCCCACAAGGAATGTCACCGCAGCCAGAGCTTTAGTTTGGAGCCAAGCACTGAGAAAGGAAAAGATTGATTAACTCCTACTGCTTGCTGGGGCAGAGCTCAAGGGCAAAACAGATCTGTTAAAAAGAATCTCGTATCTGAGTCTGAATCACAGGGCTGAAGTAAGGGCTGTGCACAAAGGAATTCTTCTTCCTTTATGCTTTTACTAATAAAATTTCTCCACACTCTTAACTTCTTCTACTGTAGTGCCCCCTAGCTGCAATTGCTGGAAATGGCAACTCTCTCCTGCTATGGTGGCTCAAGGTTCCAAATGGCACTGGAGTAAGTTGATGGTACTGGAGTCAAGTTGCAACCAAAGGGGTTCCACACGTTGCCCTCTTCCCAACTGGGTAATCTACCTTATAAATGGCCTGTGACCGACGGCCCGCAAATGCGCAGTAGAGCGCAGCTCTACTGCGCATGTGCGGGCAAGGATGTCGATCAGAAAAAAAAAATGGCGGTGGGCCGCAGGAGCGGGAGGAGAAGAAGCAGCGGCGCCGCGCGCGCGCGCGGTGCCGCTGCTTCTCCTCCCCAGATCTGCCGGCAGATCTCGGGGGGGGGGTGTCACTCCCGCGCCCCCCCCACCGAGATCTGCCGGCAGGAGCGGGAGGAGAAGTAGCGGCACCGCGCTGCGCGCGGTGCCGCTACTTCTCCTCCCCAGATCTGCCGGCAGATCTCGGGGGGGTCACTGCCGCGCGCGCGCGCGGGAGTGACCCCCCCCGAGATCTGCCGGCAGGAGCGTGGAGGAGTTAATGGAGCCGGGTGAGGGTTGCGGGAAGTCGCGCTTACGGCGCCGGGAGGAAATGGAGGTGGGTGAAGGGAGGGAGGGAGGGAGAGGGGGACTGAGTGAGTGGGAGGGAGAGGGGGACTGAGTGAGTGGGAGGGAGGGAGGGAGGGAGAGGGGGACTGAGTGAGTGGGAGGGAGGGAGAGGGGGGGACTGAGTGGGAGGGAGTGAGGGAGAGGGGGGACTGAGTGAGAGGAGAGGGAGGGTGGAGAGGAGTGGGTGGGGGAGGGGGGGTGGTGAAGAGTGAGGGGAGAGAGAATGAGGGGGAGGTGAGAGACAGAGGGATGTAGCCCGTTTTAACGGGCTTTACGGCTTGTTTTAAAATAAATGGGAAATCCCATCCAGCCAGTAGAGCTCCCAGAGGCTGGGAAGGGAAGCAGGGATTAAGAAAAGATGTATGTAGGAAAGAATAGGTTGAAAATAACAAAATCTTTATTTTTGTAGCAATTATAAAAAAAAAATGTAACCAGCCGGCAATGATGTTAAAACCAGGTTCAGCAGTTATTGTTAGAAACAACCTTTGCAAACTTATGACTAGATTTATAAAAATGATGTATTTATAGAAGAAATTGTGCCCGCAATAAAAAAAAAAAAAAAGGGAGGGGACATGGTTAACCTATTTTCCAAGCTACCACATCACATAGGCAATTTCCACATTGCAGGAGAGAGAGAGAACCTCTGTAGTCAAAGCTCTATGTCACTCTCTATTTATACCACTGTAAGAGGGGGCACTTTTAACTTGGTGTGGGGTTTGGGGTGTGGGGTAGTTTTGGCAGGGTGGTTTTACATACACAGTAGGAGGTACAATCTGCAAAGTTGACATCAACTTTCTGCTGTTTGAATCGATGAAAGGTACAAGAAGAGTTGATTTGCAGAATGTACTCTCTACCTAGCTAGGTAGATGTAAAATAGAGAACAGTGCTCTCTTGGCTTGGTTCCTCTGATCCTTTTCTCTTTGGTCCTTTCTAGGAACTGACTTTAATAAATCCAAAAGAGAAACTGTTTTGCCTTTCACCAAAAATCTTCCATAATCTAAAATGTGGCCCTAGTATGTATGCTTGCAGGAACCTACTATGTACTGATATTCTAGCTAATGAAATAAATGAATAAGCAATTGTCCTTAACTACTGTTGCATTTTCTCTTATGGGAACAGAAAATATATTTTATCTTCAGCCACTCTTTCAAAATGCCCCACTCCTTCCTTGCACAAAGAGGAGTTTGTCTAACTTTGGAATCTCCTTTAGAATTTTAGCTGGGCTTGATGGACCCTTGGTCTGACCCAATATGGCAATTTCTTATGTTCTATGGGGCAGATTTTAAATGCCCTGCTCGCGTAAATCCGGCCGGATTTACGCGAGCAGGGCCCTTGCGCGCCGGAGCGCCTATTTTGCATAGGCCGCTGGCGCGCGCAGAGCCCCGGGACGCGCATAATTCCCGAGGCTTTTTAAGGGGGCGTGTCGGGGGTGTGGCCAAATGATGCGGCGTTTCGGGGGCGTGACGCGGCATTTGGGGGGGCAGGCCCGGGGCGTGGTTTCGGCCCGGGGGCGTTCCGGGGGTGTGGCTGTGCCCTCCGGAACAGCCCCCGGGTCGGGTCTTGGCGCGCCAGCAGCCTGCTGGCGCGCGCGGATTTACGTCTGACTCCGGCAGGCGTAAATCCATGGATAAAGGTAGGGGGGTGGGTTAGGTAGGGAAAGGAGGGGAAGGTGAAGGGAGGGCAAAAGAAAGTTCCCTCCGAGGCCGCTCCGATTTCGGAGCGGCCTCGGAGGGAACGGAGGCAGGCTGCGCAGCTCGGCGCGCGCAGGCTGCCCAAAATCGGTTAGCCTTGCGTGCGCCGATCCCGGATTTTATAAGATACGCGCGGCTACACGCGTATCTTATAAAATCCAGCGTACTTTTGTTTGCGCCAGGTGCGCGAACAAAAGTATGCGATTGCGTATTTTTTTAAGATCTACCTCTTAGCTCTTTGCCAGGCTTGGTTAAAATATCAATTTAATTGGTCCAGATTAGTGCCTTTGACTTTTAACCGAATAATAATACTGGCTCAAATCATTGTCTCTTATTTTTCTCCAGTGGAATTACATCATAGTTTACAGAAGGAAAACTGGGTAAAGTCATTTCTCTACTCATTTGGTTCAGCTTTCCCCCTCTTTGTCCCTCCTGGCAATAAGTTTCACATTGTGTTGAAACTGATTTAAGAGCTATGTCTCAGTTATGAGACTGAATTCTCCCCTCTGCTTGAAATCTTGTTTTTATAGTTTTCTAATCACGCTTTAAATTGCAAATTACTCCTGACTAGAAAAGGTAAATTCTGCATCCTTGTTCAGTGAATTATCTTTAAATTTGTCTTTACCTCTTCCTTGCCTTGGCTGTGGATTTTTCTTATATTCAAAGTCTCATCCACTTTTTTTTTACTAGTTCACACTTTAACAATGATGGAAATTTCTCTCTCTGTTTCCACTATTTCTGTCTTGAACAAACAGGGTTTTCTCCTTTTACCCTGATTCCAAAGGCAGAGTTCCAGCTGTAAGCTCCTGCCTCTTCACAGGCCCAGTCTCTTCTGCACATGGCTTTTTTTTTCCCACATGGAGGATCATTGCCTTTGATGATTTCACAAACAAAAAATAAAAAAAATTATTCAATTAGGGCCAGATTTTCGAACCTATGCGCGGGCATAGATTTGTGCACACAACCCGGAGCACACAAATCTATGCCCGATTTTATACATGCACGTGCAGTGGCCTCAGAGGGAACTTTCCTTCCCCCCCCCCCCCCACCACCTTCCCCTCCCTTCCCTATCTAACCCGCCCCCCCAGCCCTACCTAAATCCCCCCCTACCTTTATTTTTTAAGTTGTGCCTGCCTCTGGGCAGGCATAGGTTGCGCGCGCTGGCCAAGTGCCGGCACATGATCCCCCAGCCTAGCATGCCTTCGGAGGCCTCTGGCCACGCCCCGCCCCTTTTTTCAAGCCCCGGGACATACACGCTTCCTGGGGCTTGCACACGTGGCTGAGCCTATGCAAAATGGGCTCGGCACGCGTAACCCCCAGGCGCGCGTAAATCCAGCCAGATTTACACGCAGGGCTTTTAAAATCTGCCCCTTTAAACCCTTCTTACTGGACTCCTTTATAACCTCCTTAAGATGGCAGGAGTCTGACAATATCATCCAGTTAGAAATTTTGTTAAACATAGTTTTAAACTTTTAAGAAACACAGTTTCCTTACATATTTTTGAGATCTTCCATAGCCTGCTTACTGAAAAAACACTAAGCATGAGGCTTTCCTGCATGAAAAGCTGACCTCTGTTTCTATGCAAAGTAGCCTGTCACAGGGGACCCATTGACTCGTGGAACCTTGTGCTGCCAGGTGCATATTTCAGATCCTTGACCTCTCATAGATTCGTATTGGCTCAAACTGCTTCCTGTGTAACACCATCCAACTTTAGCTTCTAAAACTTTAATAAAACTTTATTTTGAAATAAAAATTATATGAGGGGATGTAAATGCTTCCTCTCATCTAGGCTGGCATTGGTTTCAATACTTTTATTCTGGCTTTCTCAGAATGATTAACGTTGCTGGAGATCTGCGCTGAGGTCACTTCCTTTCTCCCTTCCCTGCAAGACCTGGCTGATTGAAAAGGGACATTAATAGCCCAGATATGGCTTCAAACTTTCCCAGTGTTCTCTCTTGTTTTGTTTTTTGTTTGTTTTTCTGTGAGTCCTGTTTCCTATTTAATAAAAAGAGCTATATTCCCTCTGCCCTGGATTCTGACAAACGGTTGTAGCCTGCTTTTGCTGTCTTTCAGAACCACAGGAGATAATCAGGCATGGGTGAGATAAGAACACAAGCTGCCTCTCTCAGCCTGTCTTTTTATAGCTGCAGCGTTTCTGGGTTTTCTTTAACCCCTCATACAGAATGCAAGTATTTTCCACCTATTTTGCACTACTATGGCATACTTTCTCTAGATGGTCCTCAGCACCCTGATCAGCTTGTTATATATAGTAGCTGAAGAGGGGACTGTGGCACCTCCCAGAGGAAAATAGAGGAACTGAAACTAACTCATTAGAGAGAGAGAAAAAAACCTATTCAAAATGTTATTTGAGCAGTAACAAATGCAGTAGCAACTAACAGCACAGAAGCAGCAAATGGTGCAACAAAAAATGCAGTAGAAACAAATTCAACAATAACAATTGCAGTTTATGTAGGAACTGCAAAACCAGAGAGATCAAGTATTCCTGCAAACACTGGATAATATTAGCTAGGGATCATTGCCTTACCTGGACATACCTCCGCATCCATATGAGCAAATATCATAGCAGAGATGAGCCTAGATGATGAATCAGACATTTTCCTAAAAATGTTTTGAAGACTAGCTGAGGATTATCTGTAACCTTAAGCCCAAAGGGCTATCTAGATAGCAACTTGCCTCACTGGGTAGACATAGTCCAAGTTCCAGGCAATGGACCACACTACCAGGAATTACAAGCTAGTAAAATTGTCATACTGGAACAGAGGATGCATATAGATATACATTCAGAAACAAAATCTTCCCTGGATCCAAACCTAAATTGCAGCCCAGGGCATCTGTAGCCTTTTCACTCTGTGGATGAGATCAGACATCTACCCCAGTTCAAAAATAGTGGAACTGGTCGGAATATTTCTGTATAGTCTTCCAAGTGAAACTTAAAAATGGGTATAGCAAAATCATGCTGTGACTCTAAGAGCAGTGATGCAGCTGGCGGAAAATTACTTTTCTCTCAAACTGGACCGTGAGCCCAGAAAAGGGAGCGGCAGCCCTAAAATAGTGTCTCCTCTCCTTCCACATCAGAAAATATATCTGGTATCTATGGAGTCACAAAAAAGGGGATAATTATTTCTAGAATGCATCCCCAAATGTAAAACATTTGAAATTTAGTCACCCAAACACTTCGAAACAAACGCAAAAGAGCTAGGTAAGATCATTGGCTTCCTCATCCTTTACTGGATAGGTATGTGCTTAGGGACACTTTTTGCACAGGAAACCTTGCCCTCAGAAATCTGCAGTTCCTTTTTCTGTGGGTACTGCTTTCAGCTGAAAAAATTTCAAAAAGCCATTTTACCTAGGTAAATATCCACTGAATGACTTTTGAAAACCTGTCTTCTATATGACTGCAAATTCCTAATACCAGACAGTCCTCCTGTAGCCATAAATCTTGCTGTCTTTCTCAGTCTTCTTTCCTCTCAGAAAAAATATAATCTCTCCCACCTTTTTTTTTTTAATTTAAAGTTTTGAAAAGCAAACATTACCATTCCACCATTACAATATAACCTGTAGTTGATTTGTATAGTCGGGAAACTTCATGCCTAGCTCAGTCTGCACTGACCTAACAAAGGGAGAATAGCTCTCAAAAGCTAGTCTCAAAGGTAGTAATATTTATCTACTGTATAAAGTCAAAGTTGAATTCAAACCAGGCAGATTTTGGAAATTTTTTATTCTATTAAGATGCATTGAGGGAAATACACCCATTTGCTTTTCCTTGGCAGTTAATAGAAGAATCTGAATTAGATACTCCAATTCAAAGAAATACATTATTAATTACTTGAACATCCAAAGCTGATTTTCTTCAAATACCATGAGGCTAGGGCTTCCTCTGGACACTGACACAGTCTCCTTCATATCAAGGCCATGGTTATATTTACAGACGCAGCTTTTACTTACAAATAACACAGAACCTTGCTCAGCAGTCTGTAACTCACAATGGGGGCCGATGCAATAAAGTCGTGTATAAAGCGAGCGCTGAACAGTCAGCGCCCGCTCTCTTAATGTGCCCCAGGAGACCCCAAGGAGGGCGCCATGCAATATTTAAATTAGGGAGTCGCAACCCTAGCGCATCCTTGCTAACGCAAACCCAATCGATTTTGGTGATTCGGCAGACAGCTGTCACAAAAACCAACGCCGAGTTTATCAGCATCGGTTTTCCTTACCGGCGGTCAGCCAAGTCATGAAAACTGATGCTGATAAACTCGGCATCGGTTTTCGTGATGGCTGTCCGCCGGTAAGGAAAACTGACGCCGAGGGTTCAGGAAGTGAACGCTTGTCAGTCAAGCGCCGTTTCCTGAATCCAACTGTCTATTTTTTTTTTCATCCTACTTAAAATCAAAATGATATTAAGTAGGAGGCAGTACAGAAAAGCTGTTTTTTTCTTCTTTTCTGTACTTTTTTTTTGATACGCTTAGCTATTAACACCTGCTCCAGGCAAGCTTTAAAAGATGACAGTTAAATGTACGTCTGAGATGCACATTTATTTTTTTGCATCAGGAGTTAATGCTTAATAGCCTCATTCACATGCATTTGTATGTGATGAGCGCTATTAGATTCACTCTGCATTGGATGCGCGTTGAATATGCACTAATCCCCTTATTGCATTAGGGGATTGATTAGCGCCTTTTCTACCCGCGTCCGACTGTAGGTTAACAGTGCGCTCAGCTGAGCACACTGTATTGCATCAGGCCCAATGGTTATCTTGTCCAGCTCTGGTTGTACCAACTTACTTCACTGGTATTCCCTGTTCATAGTCCAGGCCTTCCCAGCAGCAATGGGACTTCACTTTTCAACTCTACTCTATAGTCATCAACCATCGAGTTACCCAAACACTTGGACTTTCTCATCAACCCTCTTTAAGCTCCCCACTTTGCCGAGCACCAATCCAGAGCCCAGTAGGGTTAGGAAGGGGGTCGGTTGAGGCCATATCCAGAGCTAACACAGGATCAAGGTTACTGCAGTATAACCCATTCCATGTTTTATTTATTTATTTAACATTTTTATACACCGAAATTCACGTAGCAATGTTACATATCATTTCGGTTTACATTATAACATTAAACACGCATGAAAGAATGCGATTACATCAAACAGGGAGATAAAACTTGGATCAAGTAACTTGGGAATAAAAGTACAATCAATACTATGAATACTAAACGGTAATGAGGTATTCTCACTGGCAGGGGCAGTTCAAGGTCCACTAAATGCCTTTTAGCCCTGACAAATACATATTGTCTTTAATAAAAAGGAAAAAAAAAAATCTTACCCAGACTGATTAATCTAAACAGCTTCCCCCTGTGGCAGAGACCTTCTCCCACTGTCATGGCTGAGGCTGGTAGGGTGCTAAAGGTTGCTGTGTTGCAAGGCCTCTAGCTGGAACCTCACAGGGTTGGCTGTTCGATGCCCTCTTTCCTAGTAGGTCTCCTGCACAGGAACGGGGCCCAGAGCCCACCCAGCAAAGTCTTCCAGGGGCAGGGAGGGGAAGCAAAGAGAAATTTAGTGTAACCGTCCTGAGGAAGGATGCTAAACAATTGCTGATAAACAAGTCTGACAAGTTTATTTTTACCAAAAATAAAATGATTAGGAGCAATTTTGTAGTAAACAATACAAGTATTCAAATTCCGAAGCGTGTATCACTGGAATAATACTTCAGAAAAACTTTTGACAACAATAGACAAGTAAACAAGAATTAGAAATTGTAAATGCTTTCCAAATGTTCTTTTCTGGTAGCAGTGCAAAAACAATAGTAACAATTCTATTCTCTTGTTTCCAAGAACCTTCTGCTGGATTCTATTCTGTACCTTCTTTTAACCTTCAGGGCACAGGAATCTCTCTGGGATCAGGAATCAAATCTTTTTTTTTTTTCTTTCTCTCTTTCTTTCAAATCTCCCTGGGACACAGGAACTCAGTAACAGCAGAGTTCTGGGTTCTGTCTGTTCCCCTTTAGGGTGCAAGCTAGCTTGACCACAAAAACATTTTGAGCTTGGCAGAGCTGACCATCAGCAGTTCAGTTCTTGCTAAAACCTTCTCCTTCTGCTTAATTCCCCACATGGAAAATCTCTTTCTCTCAGAGCAAATCCTTGTTCCACTGATTTCACTATAAATATGTGCCACTTAAAAATCTTTACATTTCCCTGGAACTGCAACTCTCAACCAGTTTCTCTTTCCATCTGGCTAGGTTAGATGGAAAGAGAAACTGGTTAAAAACAAGGACCCCCTCACATAAGTAGTTATAAGTGAAGACTCATTTTGTCAGTGCCTCATAAGGAAACAGCTCCATTTGATCTGGAAGCAAAAAGGAGCAGGATAAATCACTATATTAAAAAAAAAAAACCAAGGAACTTGCAAAAACTGAACACACATTTAGGGGTAGATTTTAAAAAATATGGGCTGGATTTTAAGAGGTACGTGCGGATGTATATTTGTGCGTGCAACCCGGCATGCACAAATCTACGCCCGATTTTATAACATGCGCGCGCAGCCCTGCGCATGTTATAAAATCCAGGGTCGGCGCACGCAAGGGGGTGCACAATTGTGCAACTTGTGCGTGCCGAGCTGCGCAGCCTTCCTCCATTCCCTCCGAGGCCGGTCCGAAATTTGAGCTGCCTCAGAGGGAACTTTCCTTCCACCCCCCCCCCCCCCACCTTCCTCTCCCTTCCCCTACCTAACCTGCCCCCCAGCCCTACCTATACCCCCACCTTACCTTTAACTTAGAAGTTGCGCCTGCCTCCAGGCAGGTGTAGGTTGCAGGTGCTGGCCAACGGCCGGCCCACGATCCCAGGCACAGCGGCAAATGGCCACTGTGCCTAGAGGTCCCGCCCTGCCCCCTTTTTCAAGCCCTGGGACATATGTGCGTCCCGGGGCTTGAGCGTGTCGCCGGGCCGATGCAAAATAGTCTCGGCGCGTGCAGGAGCGGGCTTAAAAGGGCTATGTGCATATATTAAGCGTGTAGCCCTTTTAAAATCTGCCCCATACACGTGTGCGCCCATGTGCATGCACTACCTGGCAAGCACACATGGATGCGCGATTTTATAACATGCTTGCGCTTGTGTGCGCATGTTATAAAATTGCAGGCGGCGCGCGCAAGGAGGAGCAGAGTTAAGCCAAAATTGCACGGCGACGCCTCGTCAAGCTTCCCCAGTTCCCTCCCAGTCCAGTCCAATTAAGGGGCAGACTGGAAGGGAACTTCCCTGCCCCCTACCCTAACCTCCCATCTCCTTCCCCTCTCCTACCCACCCCCTATCCCTATCCTAGGTACCCCTAATTATTTTTTTTAACTTTTGCTCCTTCAAAGGAGCAGTAGCAAGGTGCCGGCATGTGATACCCCAGCACAGCGGCAGATGGTCGTTGAACCGGGTGCCTCCAGCTCCACCCTGCCCCGACCCCTCCGCGCCCCTTTGCTGAGGCCCAGCTCTTGTGCACGTAACAGGCTCCGCGCACGATGAGCCCCTTTTAAAATGCACACGGCGTGTGCATAGCCCCTGTTTTTTACGCGCATTGGGCTATTTAAGATCGGATGAATAGGTTAAAAAATGTATTAACTAAAAGTTACCTGTGCTGCTGAAAGCAGTGCTAGGCAGAGCTTGGCAGAGATGGCATACTGCTCTTTTATTTGAATAAGCCCCTCTCCTGGGACTTCAGTCTAAGCAAAAATCCAGTCCAGGTTTGTCTGCAGGCTCCCTGTATGTGTATTGTACAGCTCAAAAGCACCGGGGGGGGGGCTTTTGTCAGTAATTTGCCTAGGGTAGGAGCACTAAAAAGTAAAGTGATTAGCCTCTAGAATCATAGTTTGGGACAATGGAATTATTTTTAAAATATAAGGAAAGAAATAAGTTAACATTAAATATGAAAAAAATGGAAATCCTTTGCTTGGCTAGAAATCCTAACCAGCAAGTTCCATTACAAATTGCTGTCAATAGGAATGCAATTCTCATTGCAAAACAAGCCCATAATTTAGGAATCTTGATGGATACCACTCCATCCCTTTGTCCAAATGTAAATCAATTGGTGCGTAATTCCTTCTTTAAGCTTTGATTAATTCGTAGGATACGCCTATATCTCGAGAACATGATCTGAAAATGATTATCCATTCTTTAATTATTGCACCTATTGATTACTGTAATATTTTGATACTTGGATTACCTCAATCTACGATACGTGCACTTCAAGATGTACAAAATTCAGCAACTTGAATAGTTACTGGACATCCATTAAGAAAACTCATTACCACAACCTTATTACAATATAACTGGTTGCCCATAAAATGGAGGATTAAGTTTCAGGTAGCATTCTTTGGGAAATATTTTAAAAAATGCGGGCGTACATGTGCGCGCGCACTACCCGGCGCACACACCTGAATGCCCGATTTAATAACATGCACACGCAGGCCAAGCCTGTGCCCAGCCGCGCTGCCTTCCCCCATTCCCTACACCCCCACCCCACCTTCCCTTCCCTTCCCTTCCCTCCCCCGCCCTTTCCCCCTACCTTTTTTCTTTTTTCACTTTTGTTTGAAAACTTACTTCAGCTCTGGGGCTGAAGTAACTTGTGCGCGCCGGACAACTGCCGGCGCGCGATCCCCGGCATAGCAGCAAATGGCCGCTGTGCTGAGAGCCTCTGACCCCACCCCGTCCCCTGGACCGCCCTGCCCCCTCCCTGCCCCTTTTTGCAAGCCCTGGGAATTAAACGAGTCCCCGGGCTTTACGCACGTCACCGGGCCTTTTGCAAATCCAGCCCTTTGTTTTTAAAGGGATTAATGGTCTTCTTTCTGCTGCTTTCAATGCAGACAAAATTATATCAGCCCACAAGAACTCTTAGATCAGGTGATCATCTGTTGTTGGAAATTTCGTCTTATAGACTGATTCGTCTTGAATCACGTGAAAGGCTTTTCATGATTCAGGGACCTACACTTTGAAACCTTTTACCATTAGAGATTAAAAGAGAAATATCAAGTTAAAAATTTAGGAAGCAGATTAAAACATCTTATTTTAATCAAGCTTTCAATATGGATTAGTAATACATGTTAAAAACCCTTGTAGATTGAGCTGTGACTTTGGCATTTTCTTGACTTCTTGTTTTCTTTTTTTTTTTTACCTTTTCCTAAATAAAGCTATTGGCATCTAGGCAGTATTGAGGCTTGGAATTTGTATTGAGATTTTTATGTAATGTACATTTATTTTAAGATGTTTCTTGTATTTTTGCATTAATATTTTTATTGTACACCACCTAGCAATTGATGGGAGGTATACAAATTTTATAAATAAATAAATAAATAAATAAATAAATAAATAAATAAATAATTGGGCAGATGTCATGCACTGTGGCTTCTCCAGAATCCAGTTCATGTGTACTCTGAATCTTGCCGCTTGCTATCACCAATGGGCAATTGGCTGAGACTATCCTTCACACCATAGAGCTGTCTGGCCCAAAACCGAAAATGTCTACCGCATGATAGCACCCAGTTTTTCCACTGAGCTATCAAACTGGGATGGCAAACCTTTTATTTTTTTTTAAAATGTGTCTGTCCTGCATGGATGGGGCCATAATATAATTTATCAGTTCTTCAGGGCAGGGACCCTGGCTCGCTGTAGACACTTTCTCTTTTCTCCCCAATGGGTGTGGGTGGTCTGTTGGTTAGGGAAAAGTTACCTTTCATGGCCCCAAGTGCTAAGGGTATCTTTTGTAAGTCTGTGTACTCCTGGGAGAGGAGTACCCAAAAAATGTCAGCCCACACTGTGGGCTGACATTGTGCAAAATCTACTCAGATGCTGAGGTGATGTCCAAATAATAGCGTACATCTGGATTAAAGTAGTGGCAAAATTCACTCTTTCATTAGCTCCCAGGTTAAATTAACTTGATTAAAGTTTTTTCTCTCAAATCTGCAAAATATTTCCTCATAGGGACCCCAATTATCTCTACCCTCCAGGATGTGGAAAAATGAAGATCTTGGGTAAGAACATGCCATACTGGGTCAGACCAAGGGTCCATCAAGCCCAGCATCCTGTTTCCAACAGTGGCCAATCCAAGCCATAAGAACCTGGCAAGTACCCAAAAACTAAGTCTATTCCATGTTACCATTGCTAGTAATAGCGGTGGTTATTATCTAAGTCAACTTAATTAATAGCAGGTAATGGACTTCTCCTCCAAGAACTTATCCAATCCTTTTTTAAACACAGCTATACTAACTGCACTAACCACATCTTCTGGCAACAAATTCCAGAGTTTAATTGTGCATTGAGAGAAAAGGAACTTTCTCCAATTAGTTTTAAATGTGCCACATGCTAACTTCATGGAGTGCCCCCTAGTCTTTCTATTATCCAAAAGAGTAAAAAAAACGATTCACATCTACCCGTTCTAGACCTCTCATGATTTTAAACACCTCTATCATATCCCCCTTCAGCCGTCTCTTCTTCAAGTTGAAAAGTCCTAACCTCTTTAGTCTTTCCTCATAGGGGAGCTGTTCCATTCCCTTTATCATTTTGGTCGTCCTTCTCTGTACCTTCTCCATCGCAATTATATCTTTTTTGAGATGCGGCGACCAGAATTGTACACAGTATTCAAGGTGCGGTCTCACCATGGAGCGATACAGAGGCATTATGACATTTTCTGTTTTATTCACCATTCCCTTTCTAATAATTCCCAACATTCTGTTTGCTTTTTTGCTTTTTTGACTGCCGAAGCACACTGAATCGACAATTTCAATGTGTTATCCACTATGACGCCTAGATCTCTTTCTTGGGTAGTAGCACCCAATATGGAACCTAACATTCTGTAACTATAGCATGGGTTATTTTTCCCTATATGCATCACCTTGCACTTGTCCACATTACATTTCATCTGCCATTTTGATGCCCAATTTTCCAGCCTCACAAGGTCTTCCTGCAATTTATCACAATCTGCTTGTGATTTAACTACTCTGAACAATTTTGTATCATCTGAAAATTTGATTACCTCACTCGTCGTATTTCTTTCCAGATCATTTATAAATATATTGAAAAGTAAGGGTCCCAATACAGATCCCTGAGACACTCCACTGCCCACACCCTTCCACTGAAACAATTGTCCATTTAATCCTACTCTCTGTTTCCTGTCTTTTAGCCAGTTTGTAATCCACAAAAGGACGTCAACCCTCGCAGCTGATGGGACTCCTTTCTCCGCGAGGGCTGAAAATAAAGGAGGTTGCTGCAGACTTTAGGGTTGGGAGGAGGCTGCTGCTGCCGCTAGTTCGGGGGAGGTGGGGGAGAGTGAGTGAATGAGCAAGCATGTGTGTGTGTGAGTAAGATAGCATGTATCTGAATGATTGAGAGCCTGTATATGTAAAAGAGAGTATGTGTGTGATTGAGAGCTTGTTTAGGTGAGGGAGTATGTGATTGAGAGCCTGTGTGTAAATGAGTAAAAAGAGAGAGCATATCTGTCTGTGTGTGATTGAGAGCTGGTTTAGGTGAGAGAGCATGTGAGTATATGATTTAGAGCACGTGTGAAAGTGAGAGAAAGAGAGAGCATGTGTGTGTGTTGATTGAAGCTGGTTTAGGTGAGGGAGCATGTGAATTTGTGATTGAGAGCTTTGTGTAAATGAGAGAAAGAGAGAGAGCATGTGTGTCTGTGTGTGATTGAGAGCTGGTTTAGGTGAGGGACCATGTGAGTATGTGAATGAGAGCATGTATGAAAGTGAGAGAAAGAGAGAGCATATGTGTCTGTTTGTGATTGAGAGCTGGTTTAGGTGAGGGAGCATGTGAGTATGTGATTGAGAGCCTGTGTGTAAATAAGAGAAAGAGAGAGAGCATGTGTGTCTGTGTGTGGTTAAGAGCTGGTTTAAGTGAGGGAGCATGTGAGTATGTGATTGAGTGCATGTGTGAAGGAGAGAAAGAGAGAGCATGTGTATCTGTGTGTGATTGAGAGCAGGTTTAGGTGAGGGAGCATGGTAGTATGTGATTGAGAGCCTGTGTGTAAATGAGAGAAAGAGAGAGAGCATGTGTGTCTGTTTGTGATTGAGAGCTGGTTTAGGTGAAGGAGCTGTACGATTCTGCCTGGCTATCACCATGGCAGTCTCTTACCTCCTTTTTTCCCTCTCTCTTCCAACAGCCCGGAGGTCACTGATGCCTTTTCAGCGTGGCTGGAGTCGCTTGAGAGCTGCGCTGCGGCCAGGAGGCAGTCAATGGCATTCCACGCTACACGGAGGCCACCGACTTTCCTGCTGCCACACTGCGGCAGGGTGCCGTCACTACCCCCCATGTGGTCCAGGGACCACAGAAGCTTTTGCTCTACTCGGCAGCAGGGAGCCGCTCGAGTGCTATCCCATGCGTCGCAGAGGCCGCCGACATTACCTTGTCCCTTCCGTGGGAAGGGGCCTTCATCCCCGATCTTGCTTGGGGCAGGGAGTCACCCTCAGCTGCTCTTCCATGGCAGGAAGCCGCTTCCAATGTCGGGCCTGCCTCAAGGCTTAGTTCTGCTCCTGCTCCATCTTCAGCGGCAGGGACGCCGCTCTCCAAGATCCTACCCATTTCCATCTCCTTAGGAACGGGGCCGCACCTCACTTCACTACTTAAAGGGCCAGCGAGGGAGTAGCTCCTCAGCCCTATAAAGAGGGCCTGTCTTTACTTCATCCTTGCCTTTGCAAGGAGCCAGTCCTCCCTAGGACTTCTCTTCCATCTTGCTTCTCATTGGCACTCTGTTCCATGATGGAATTCCATGTCTTCGTCTTCGTCAAGGTCTCTTGTCAGATCCTGTGTCTTCTTCATCCAGATCCTGATGTTCCTGATGTATCATCTTTCATATCTACTGAGTTCCTGATGTCCTCTTCTTTGGATGTCTTCTCGTCCAGATCTTCTTTCATCCTGATGTCCTTTGCTTTGGCAGCATAAGCCTACAGAGGATTCCAGCTTTTATTCTCCCAAGCTCACGTTCCATACTCCGAATTCGCTCGAGCTCCTCAATGAGTCCCTTACTCCGAGTCCCTGGATCCTGTAGTTCCTCCATTTCTGTATCCTGTCCAGGTCTTGGAAGCCTCTTGCATTTGCCTCGTCCATATGAATGAACTCTGCATAACCTGTATTTTAATAGCGTGGTCCATACCTTGCCTTAACTGGATGTGGAGGGCGCACCTTGATGCAGGCCTTGGAGTCTTTGTTGTGGAACCTCCAAGCAACTTGAGTTGGGAACCACCAGCGTGGTCCACGACTTGCCTTGATTGGCTGTGTAGGGCGTGTGGTGTGGCAGTACCAATTCAGAGTTCTTCAAATACATTTGTGACTCTTTTGGAGTCCTTTTCAAGCAACCTGAGACCGTCTCAGTTCTTCAAGCAACCTGAATCCATCTCAGTTCTTCAATTCTTTGTGTCAGTTTTTTTTAATTATCCTGAGTCTCATCTCAACCTTCAAGTCTTCGTCTCAACCCTCAAATATCCTCACTATTCGTGTGAAGCCCTCAAGTATCCTGAGTCTTCATCTTAGTTGATGTCTTCACCCTTCAGCCGCTGTCCGTTCTGTCGCATTCCGTTTCCATATGGCAGGTCCGAAAGGACTATCGAGTGGCTGGAGGGCTACCCCAGAGACCAACATTGCATTGCTGGGTCTCTTTGATGTGATCAGGTTCATCAGAGGCCAGGGTCTTGCATCTTCAGCCTGTGCTTGGACACTCCTCCCCTGCCTCAGTGCTTCCCGGAGCTCCTCTGCGATTGTGTCATGGCCAAAGGGTACATGAAATCGCAGAAATGGGACCACCTCAAGCGTTCCCATAACAGGATCATGTGAGTATATGATTGAGAGCCTGTGTGTAAATGAGAGAAAGAGAGCAAACATGTTTGTAAGCATGTGAATGAGAGTCTGTGTGTGAGAGAAAAAGACAGCATGTATGTGTGTGATTAAAAGACTGTGTGTGTAAGCATGAAAATATAGACAGCATGTCTGTAAATGTGTAATTAAGAGCCTATATAAGCATGTGTATATGTAAGAGACTGAGAGCCAGTGTGAGAAAGAGAGGAATATAAAGAATGTAATAATACTCTCTTCTCTTTCTCAGTGATTAATTTCCTCTTACCATATTTGTAAACAAATATGTTTATTTGAACTTCCCCCAATTATGGATTTTGAAGCAGCTATTATGGATTATTTGTTATAATTATGTAAGAGATATAACTGTTTATTTTCAATTGCCTGTAATTTTTGTAAAATAAATTTTTTAATGAAAATTTAATAAAGTATAAATTAAAAAAAAAAAAAAAAACAATCTCAGGGCACCTGGATATCAAACGTTCCCAGGTAAGCAGACCAAAAACATAAGAACATAAAAAGATGCCATACTGGGCAAGACCAAGGATCCATCAAGCCCAGCATCCTGTTTCCAACAGTGGCCAATCCATGACATAAGAACCTGGCAAGTACCCAAAAACTAAGTCTATTCCATGTTACTGTTGCTAATAATAGCAGTGGCTATTTTAAAAGTCAACTTAATTAACAGCAGGTAATGGACTTCTCCTCCAAGAACTTATCCAATCCTTTTTTAAACACAGCTATACTAACTGCACTAACCACATCCTCTGGCAACAAATTCCAGAGTTTAATTGTGTGTTGAGTGAAAAAAAACGTTCTCTGATTAGATTTAAATGTGCCACATGCTAACTTCATGGAGTGCTCCCTAGTCTTTCTATTATCTGAAAGAATAAATAATCAATTCACATCTACCCATTCTAGACCTCTCATGATTTTAAACACCTCTATCATAAACCCCCTCAGCTGTTTCTTCTCCAAGCTGAAAAGTCCTAACCTCTTTAGTCTTTCCTCATAGGGGAGCTGTTCCATTCCCCTTATCATTTTGGTCGCTCTTCTCTGTACCTTCTCCATCGTAATTATATCTTTTTTGAGATGCGGCGACAAGAATTGTACACAGTATTCAAGGTGCGGTCTCACCATGGAGCGATGCAGAGGCATGACATTTTCTGTTTTATTCACCATTTCCTTTCTAATAATTCCCAACATTCTGTTTGCTTTTTTGACCCTCGCAGCACACTGAACCGACGATTTCAATGTGTTATCCACTATGACGCCTAGATCTCTTTCTTGGGTGGTAGCACCTAATATGGACCTAACATTGTGTAACTATAGCATGGGTTATTTTTCCCTATATGCATCACCTTGCACTTTCCACATTAAATTTCATCTGCCATTTTGATGCCCAGTTGTCTAGTCTCACATGGTCTTCCTTCAATTTATCACAATCTGCTTGTGATTTAACTACTCTTAAAAATTTTGTATCATCTGCAAATTTGATTATCTCACTCGTCATATTTCTTTCCAGATCATTTATAAATATATTGAAAAGTAAGGGTCCCAATACAGATCCCTGAGGCACTCCACTGCCCACTCCCTTCCACTGAGAAAACTGTCCATTTAATCCTACTCTGTTTCCTGTCTTTTAACCAGTTTGTAATCCACAAAAGGACATCACCCCCTATCCCATGACTTTTTACTTTTCCTAAAAGCCTCTCATGAGGAACTGTCAAACACCTTCTGAAAATCCAAGTACACTACATCTACCAATTCACCTTTATCCACATGTTTATTAACTCCTTCAAAAAAGTGAAGCAGATTTGTGAGGCAAGACTTGCCTTGGGTAAAGCCATGCTGACTTTGTTCCATTAAACCATGTCTTTCTATATGTTCTGTGATTTTGATGTTTAGAACACTTTCCACTATTTTTCCTAGCACTGAAGTCAGTCTAGCTGGTCTGTAGTTTCCTGGATCACCCCTGGAGCCCTTTTTAAATATTGGGGTTACATTAGCTATCCTCCAGTCTTCAGGTACAATGGATGATTTTAATGATAGATTACAAATTTTTACTAATAGGTCTGAAATTTCATTTTTTAGTTCCTTCAGAACTCTGGGGTGTATACCATCTGGTCCAGGTGATTTACTACTCTTCAGTTTGTATCCTTATTATTTTTCATTGCTGGCTTTTTGTGTCTGCTATTATGAAATATTTTATTGGTATCTAGAAATTTTGATAAGAGTTTTTAATTATTTGATATTCCATTCATCAGCTGTTTTGAAATAATCTGTTCTTTTTGTTAGTATGGTTTTATTGCTATTGATTTTATATTTCTTGATTTGTTTTATAAGGATGGGTGATATTTCTTTTTTATCCTTCATTACAATGCCTACAGAGACTCTGGCTTTTTGCGGTTTCCAATTCAGTTTTTGTCTGCAAGCTTCTAGTTATGCGTTTTGGTCTCTTTATTCTTTGTTAGGTGAGAGTCAGCACATGTGATTCAGGTGAGGTTTTCTGCTGGCAGTAATTTCTATTTAGGGCTCTATAGCAGCCTGACTTGGTCTATTTTCCTATTAGGAGATGTATTGGTGTCTTAAGGTGTAATATTTTCAGTGTTGCCGTTTCTTAGGTAAGGTGGTTACTGTTTAAATGCTGGAAATTGGTGCTGTTTTGGTGTGGGATGTTTACAATTTATGCAATTAATGTTCAGACAGAA
Organism: Rhinatrema bivittatum; assembly: GCF_901001135.1. Classification (NCBI taxonomy): domain Eukaryota; kingdom Metazoa; phylum Chordata; class Amphibia; order Gymnophiona; family Rhinatrematidae; genus Rhinatrema; species Rhinatrema bivittatum. Next base: position 376,082,432 of record NC_042615.1, on the reverse strand, counting down.
TACGTATCTTTTCCTTGTATCATTCTTAACAATAAAAATAATACTAGACCTTTATTTTTTATTTCCACCATGAATTGTAATGAGCAGTGTGTCACACATGTGAGTGTGGTCTGTCAGGTGTGTCACGATGGGAAAAAGGTTGAAAACCACTGCTCTAGGGAGCTGCTTAAAAAAAACTCTCAGGGGAAGAAACCATTCATATGCAGCCCCTCAAAGGGAGGAGACTACATTTAAATGGTATCTTCCTCCTTACTGACCTCAGTGATCTAGCTTGAAAATAGAACTTCCCAGTTAGCCAAAATCTGGATACAGGTGGAAACTCATGCACAGATTTTCACAATGGTAGAAACATTATTACATTACAATACACATGTGAGTAGATGGAATGGAAACCCTTTCGATCTTGATAGATTCCGCAGGCTGGGTTAGCCTTATTCCCCTGACTGGGCATTAAATACAACAAAGGATAAAGCTCTCAATTACCTCCTAACTTCTCAAAACCCATAAAGGACTTCCCACAAACTCCCTCTAGGGAGATGCTTAAAATACCTCTCAGGAGGATGGTCACTCTAGACCCCTCAAAGGGAGAAGGTTTAATTTGTATGGTATCCTCCACCTTACTGACCTGCACTGCTCTAGCTTGAAAATAGGACTTACCCATGGCTTACAGTTTACCGAAAAATGGCTATCGGTTACAAAGAGATTTGCATAAACCAATGGCTGAAGCATAACAAGCTGTCAATAAACCTTAAAAAAACTGAGGTCATTATTTTGCAAAAACCAAGCATTCCTGTTCCACCTGCATTTTTTTTGTTTTTGTAAATTTTAAGATTCCTGTTATTTTATCAGCTTGAAGTCTGGTAGTCCTGGTTGTTAAAGAACTAATGGTATCCACTCATGTCAAAGCAGTTGTAAAATCTGGATATTATAAATTACATCTACTATGTCATTTAAAAATATTTCTAGGCTCCTATGAATTTGGGACAGTAATGCAAGCTTTAGCTATCCCTAATATTGACTACGGTAAGTCTTTGTTGATTGGTTTGTTTGTTTGTTTGTTTACATGCTATACTCTTTGCTCCTGCTTTAGAACTCCACTGTCCATCTGATTACAGGCCTAGGCAGAAGGGCCCATATTACTCCAGTGTTGATGGATCTTTACTAGCTTCTGGTTACCTGGCAGATAAAATACAAAGCCACTTTACTTGTCCATAAGCTTGTAAATCCTAATGCATTGCCTTGAGCAAATTCCATGCTGAAGGTTTATAATAGAGATGTGCAAATGTTTTTGCCAAATTGGAAAATTCCAAAGAAGTAGTCCAATTCGGCATGGGTTGGAGGACCTGAATCCCGAGATGGATTTTTCCCGAACTTCGGGGAAAATCCGTTGTTCGGGTTAGTGTGGGGGGGGTAGGGGCACAGTTATTTAAAAAAAAAACAACCCAAACCCACCCCAACCCTTCAAATTTAGTTAATTACAACCCCCCCCCATCCTCTTGACCCCCCACCCCCAAAACTTGCCTAAAGACCCTGGTGGTCCAGCTGGGGTCCCGGGTGCGATCTCCCACTCTCGGGCCGTTGGCTGCCAGTAAACAAAATGGTGCTGGTGGCAATTTGCCCTTACCATGTTACAGGGGTTATGGGTGCCATTGGCCGGCCCCTGTCACATGGTAGGAGCGATGGACGGCCGGTGCCATCTTAGAAAAGGGTGTGGGCCATCCATTGTGCCTTTCATGTGACAGGGGCCGACCAATAGCACCTGTAGCCCCTGTCACATGGTAAGGGCAAAGGGCCACAGGTGCCATTTTGTTTATTGGCAGCCGATGGCCTGAGAGCGGGCGATCACTCCTGGGACTCCTGCTGGACCACCAGGGACTTCAGGCAAGTTTTGGGTGGGTCAGGAGGGTTGTAATTAACTAAGGGGGTCATTTATCAAAATGCAGTAAGGTGTTTCACATGTGTTAAGGGCTTATCACATGCAAAAACACCTTTAATGCATGTGATAGCACCATATTGTATGGTGTGATGCAAATCTGAAAAAGAGAAGGAGTGGGCTGGGTTTGCCAGTCTGTGAGGTGCTATTGTATGGACTTAACTATGCCTTTTTCAGTAGTATTAAGCTGTGTGATGGGGTGGTAAGGTGTTAGTGCAGTTCATGATGTCTCCTGAGAGGCCTGTTTTAGTAGGCTTGAAGCTCCTGGGATGCAGCCATCTGGGGGGGAGAAGGAGGGAGGGAGGGAGAGAGAACCCTGCCATAATGTCCTCTCCCTAGATAGGTATTTGTATCCCTATGGAAGGCCCACCTAGTAACTCGAGGTGAGGTTTAGGTATTAGTGTAGGGGGTTAGGGGCCACCTTGACATTCACCGTGAGACGTACGAACAGAACAGTGGTCTCTTGTGAAGATTTGATGACCTACGGAGAGAGGAAACTCACAAAAATATGAGATTTGTGCAATGATCTCTCCACCTAGCTTGATGTTACCCAGGTAGAGAGACCATCAAGATAGGTTGAGAGAACCTTGCACAAATATCATCTTGGAGTGAGTTTCCTCACTCCGAAGGTCATCAAATCTTCACAAGAGACCACTGTTATGTTCGTACATCTCACATCGAATGTCAAATCGGCCCCCTAACCGCCTACACTAATACCTAAACCTCACCTCGAGTGATTAGGTGGGCCTCCCATAGGGATACAAATACCTATCTAGGAAGAGGACATTATGGCTGGGTTCTCTCCCCCTCTCCCCCCACTCTCTCTCTCTCTCTCTCTCTCTCTCTCAACAATGGTCCCCCAGTGGTTGCATGCAGAAAATACAACAGGTATGGCACTTATCACAAAGTCTGAAAATGCTATCACAATTTGTGCTAACTTACCTCTTTGCATAGGTAATTAGTGCAAATTGCAATAAACCATATATTAGCATAAAACATGCTACTTATTGCATTTTGATAAATCCAGGCCTAAATATGAAGGGTTGGTGTGTTTTGGGGGGTTTTTTCAGCGAAAATTGCCAAGAAAAAAAACCCAACTTGTTGGAAAATGAAGTTTTCCATTGGTCACCCGACCTGTAGTCGACCCGTCAGAAAAAAATGATGCACATCCCTAGTTTATAATCCTACTTGCCTGTTGAGATCCTCACAAATAGATCTCCTGAAGATTCCATCAATTTGTCATGCATGTCTCCATGAGACTAGAGAAAGAGCTTTCTCTGTGGTAGGATTTGGAATTTGGAATTCTTTACCAGAGTCAATCCATCTGACAACATACACCATGTCTTTCAAAAAATACCACCAATACCACCAATTACTTAATCTATACCACCCATATTTCTCTTTATCGTGCTCTTCTGTAAACCGTTGTGATGGTATTTAACTTAACGACGGTATAGAAAATTTTTTAAATAAAATAAATAATAAAATAAAATAGTTAGCCTTCCAGGGTGCTCTGTGATCTGATGTTGGTTAGTTGGCTGGCACAATTGATTTTCGTAGACATTCTATTGATGTCCTTTTGCTGAACAGATGAGATAAACAGGTATGCATATAAGGGTAGATTTTAAAAGGTGCGTGCATGCATCCATGTGCGCACAATACCCGGTACGCGCATATGCGCGCACCAGCACACACAGGTTGTAAAATATGTGGGCCGCACACACATACGCGCTGGATTTTATAATCCATGCACATATGTGTGGGCGGCACGCACAAGGGGGGGGGGGCAACATTTTTCAAATTCGCACAGCGACAAGATTGGGGCTCCCCCAGTTCCTTCCCTGTCTGCTCCAATTTAGGAGCAGACTGGGAGGGAACTTTCCTACCCTCTACCCTAACCTCCCTTCCCCTTCCCCTCTCCTCCCCACCCTCTAAATCCCTTTTCTATTTTTTAACTTTTTTTCTTTGAGTTACTTCAGGGCCTGACCAGAAGTAACAACTTGTGCTTCGGCAGCCAGACAGGAAATGAGGCTTGGGGAGAGCTACCCGGCCTGCCCTGCTCCAACCCCCTGGACCACCCACCCCCGCTCCCCGGCCCACCCATTTGTCAGGGATTGGCACTTATGTGAGTAAGTGGGGATTTCTATGCATCTGACATATTTAAAATTGGGCCAATACTGTATATGTTTTTTTAAACATATGTGTTTTATTGAAGTTGTATCAATTTCTGTTTATATATTTATATTTATTATATATATATATAGAAATGTATTATTATTTTTTTTTTTTTGCTATAAACAACCTAGAACTGTACTATGGGCAGCATAGAAATGTTTTTAAATAAATAAGTAAAATATATCTGTAATAGTAAGAATGAATAGGAGCAACATAGCAGCAAGAACACTCCAAATGAAACAATTCCTGCCTTGAGCTGCAGTAAATATATTCAATTTGAAGACTGCCAGAGGTGATTCAAAGGTGTGTATGTATTTTGGTGAATCAGAGTGTCTAGGCTGTTCTGTGGGTAGAGAAGAGTATTATTTCACTGCCTATACTCCTTGTACCGATGTTTTTTTTTAACATATAATGATATATTTCGTAATTACCTGAATGTAATTTGCTTTGAAGTGTCACAAAAGGTGCAATATAAATAATACATATTGTATTTTTAATATATATTTTAAGACATGTAGTATTTGACTTATTCCCACTATTTGTGCTCCAGAGATCACATATACTTTGGGTAAATGTTATAAATTGACTGTTGCAAAAGATATAATTATCATTTTATTGAAATTCTAAGAATTATGCTACATTTTTTATTCCATTACAGACTTCTCAACTTTAGATCATTATAAAAATGAAAGTCCTGAATCATCCAAAACAAATGTAATTCAATGCCTCATTGTACATAATGATCTGAAGTTGACAAATCTCTAATTTGAGATTCCCTGTTCTTGCCCAGTGTTTTCCTAAATTTAGATACTTAGGTTGCCTCCACCACCTCAACTGAGAGGCTGTTTCATGCATCCACCATAAAACCATTATTAAGATAGAATTTCAGAAATCCACTGCTTATCCCTGGGATAAGCAGCATACTTATTCTTTGAGATCCTGTCAGGTATTTGTATCCAGTTTCCTGAAAAAAACGGAAAATAAGCCCAAGCATGATTTTTCAGAATGCTCATAATATAAGCCCTACCCCAAAAATAAGCCCCTGTTAAGATTGTCAGCCAGATGGACACATTCAGTAGAGATGAGCTTTGTTTTTATCTACCAGTCATTTTTTGAGTCGAAGGCTTCGGGGTAAAAGTTCGTTTTTTCTCGGTTAGCTTTTTGGAAAAACGAACAAAAACTAAACGGGGTAAAACGAAACCAGCCCAAAAAACAATGCAGGAAAACGAAGCTCAAAAAACCCCACCCCAAGCATTAAAATTCACTTTAATACATTAAATACAACACCCCCCCCCATCATCCCGACCCTCCCCAAGACTTACTAACATACCTGGTGGTCCAGCGGGGTCCCACGAGGGATTGCACTCTCCATGCTGTCTGACTTTCAGGCTTGCCTCAATCAAAATGGTTTCGATAGCCTTTGCCCATACTATGTCACAGGGGCTACCGGTGCCATTGGTCAGCCCCTCTGACATAACCCTCTGAAAATCTACCCCAAAATGCATAAATGCATAAATGCTTCCAAATATAAAATAATGTATGTGTGTAAAATGTGTGTGTGTACAAAAAATGTACATATATAAAATGCATAAATACTTCCAAATATAAAATAATGTGTGTGTGTACAAAAAGCACGCCAAGAGGGGGGTATAAATTGAAGGAATGACGCTGGAGGTGCCGTGTTCCGGCATCGCACCCCGAAGGGGCGAAACAAAGGGGCATGCCCTTTTGTACGCCCCTTCGTACACTCCGGAGCAACCAAGACTGTGAGAACAACATATACTGCTCGAGACAAAACCAATCAACTTGGAACACGAACAAAGAAAGAGAAGTACCAGCAAAACAACAAATCACAGTCTGCCTAAATAAAGGTAAATATGGAAAAAAACTTTCCACTTAACAGAAATAAACATGCAATAAAAGAGTCAAAAGAAAACTCTCATAGCAATCTTATACAGATAAAAAGGACCAACAACTCAAATCCACCATAAACAACATATTAATGTTAGCATTCTTCCTAGTAAATGCATAATCAGTAGCAAAAAAATTCCCAATCGTCACAAACCTGCTATATGACAATAAACCAATCTTCATTGCAATAACTGTATCATGGCTAAAAAATTTAGATGTAGTTCTAAAAAAATCAAATAGCATATAGAAATTATGAAGTTTTCTCAGTACCCAGAATAAATAAGCGAGGAGGTGGGCTCTTATTAATTATTGAAAAAAAATGTTAAATGTAAATTAATCCCAATAACTCATTCAAATCATGAAATTGCCATCTTTGATATTAACAACATACAAATATGCCTCATTTATTGTCCACCCATCCTCCTTGAATTAAATATCTCACCACTAATCGAGTTTCTTACAACACACTTAAACATATCTAAACCCTCCATAGTGTTAGGCAACTTTAATCTTCACATGGACGTCCACCCATTAATTGATACATGCCAGACACTGTTAGACACTATGACAGTATTAGGTTTCTCATTAATAATAGACAACTCAACACACAAAGCGGGACACTCTCTTGATCTCACCTTCATCAACCACAAATGTTTGGAACATGTTAAAACTGACTACACTCAAATACCTTGGTCAGACTATTTCCTGATTCATTCCAACATTAAATTCCTTACACCACAAACGGAACTAAATCATAAACCGATAGAATTCAAGTACCGACCACCCTATAATATCGAAAACCTAAAAGACAAACTAGAGGAAAAACTCACAAATATTGACTACAATAACTGCAGCTCCACAACAGAAGCATGGTTCAACTCAACCAAAAGGATAGCAGATGAAATAAACCCCATCAAAGTAATGTGTAAAAAAGAAGCGAAACAAGTTAATCCCTGGCACAACGAAAAAGTAAAAGATGCAAAATGAACTCTCAGGAAAATAGAGAAAAAATGGAGAAAGCTCAAAACAACCAAAACCCTAACCAAATTCAGAAAACATCTTGCCTTTTACAAAAATTTAATTCTGACCGTTAAAAAAGAATACTACAGCAACAAAATTGAGAAGTTCACTAACAACCCAAGGACCTTATTCTCCATAGTAGCAAATCTCACCAATGACAAACAAGAATCACCCCTAAGTCTACCAGAATCAAAATGCAATGAAATAGCTAAATTCTTCAGCGACAAAATTACAAACTTAAGATCCAAACTTCCAAACAAAACCAAACAAGAAATTAAGTTGCAAAAAAGAGACTGAACTTATGCCTAAGTATTTTCCATTGAAATAAGATCTACATGTAGTCTCTCGGTGAGTAGTTGTGTTATTTCTCTCTCTCTGCCTCAATACTGTTTACCGTTGAAGATTAAATCTGAGATATTCAAAGGAACTGATACTCTTTGAATAGATAATGCCCCATACTAACGAAAGACCCGAGTAAGGGAGGATATAACCTCATCTCCATTACCGGGTTCAACTCAATCCCACATTCCATCATTTCTTTGTGGCGACACAGCTACTAATCCGGAGGACAGGGCTGCATTAGAGGCAGATTTAGAGCGAGAACCTGCCTCTTTGGCCAAAGTCATCTCTTTAAGCCCCGGAGCTCCCAATATCCCATCTCCACCAACAGTCCTACAGGATAAAATTGATGATACAACATTTCCCGATACAAAATCAAGTGAAAGTAGGAACTGAGACGGAAACATTGAAGCAGGGGTCTGTGAACTGGGACAGTCTGAAGACAGAATAATTCTAAATCCAACAACATCAGTGATAACAATGGATGTGATTTGGCTGCAATTAAATCCCTTGAGAATGCTATAATAAATTTAACTAAAACACATGTAGAAGTTCGAAAAGAAAACTTCAGAAATAGAGAAAAAAGTTTTAACTAATCAGGCCCGCCAAAAAAAAATTGATTCAAAATCAACCATAGCTATTATGGTAGGATAACAAAAATGATGAAAATAAATGGTGATTATTATATAGTGTACTTTAAGTAAAATAACAGCGATTTGAGGTGGAATTGTCCCACATCATAAATGACCCAATTATAGCAAAAATATCTATGAGAACCATACTTAAAAATATATATTTTTTACTAAGTGAATTATTTAACTACACGGACCTATAGCATATATATCTATTAGGGATGTGAATCGTTTTTTGACGATTTAAAATATCGTCTGATATATTTTAAATCGTCAAAATCATTAGGGCCACGATACAATAACCATTCCCCCGATTTATCGTCAAAAATCGTAAAATCGGGGGGAAGGGGGAGGGGAAGAGGGGGAGGGCGGAAAACCGGCAACACTAAAAACCCCCTAAAACCCACCCCCGGCCTTTAAATTAAAATCCCCCACCCTCCCGAACCCCCCAAAATGCCTTAAATTACCTGGGGGTCCACGGGGGTCCGGAACGGCCTCCTGAAATCGAATCGTGTTGTCTTCAGCCGGCGCCATTTTTGCGCCGCCATTGTGCAAAATGGCGGCGCAAAATGGTGCCGGTCATAGACCACACGATTCGACTGCAGGAGGTTGTTCCGGAGCCCCCCGCATGGACTTTTGGCAAAATGGCGGCGCAAAAATGGCGCCGGCTGAAGATAACACGATTCTGATTTCAGGAGGGCCGTTCCGGACCCCCGCTGGACCCCCAGTAATTTAAGGCATTTTGGGGGGGGTTCGGGAGGGTGGGGGATTTAATTTAAAGGGTCGGGGTGGGTTTTAGGGGTGTTTTAGTGTGCCGGCTCATGATTTAATGATTTTCACGATACTTTAAACACCCCCAAACGGCAACAATACGATTCCCTCCCCCTCCCCAGCCGAAATCGATCGTTAAGACGATTGAGGACACGATTCACATCTCTAATATCTATTGTGTTAGGATGCATTGCTGTTACAAATAATTACTAGTTAGTGGATAAAAATTGCTGGTATAGCGATTGTATCAACATCAATATTTATACTAGTTGGTCAGCAGCAAGACTGTGAAATAAAGTAGAAGACATGCTTAATACCGCATATTATTCAAATATTAGGACCTTATAGAGACTTTTGAATTGAAACGGGATGCACTGCCAGGAACGACCTGGTGAATTAATTTTAGATCTAACTTACCTGCAGCGCGTCATGGAGTATAATAATGACTAACTCGAGGCGTCTCAGCAAAGGGTATTTATGTAAAGTCTTGCGGTAATTTAGTAAAATGCCTACCAAACAAATGGGGTATTAAAGTATGAATCTAAATCAATTATGTAACTAGAAAGTATAACTAAAAAAAGGGGGGGGGGGGGAAACATAACTATTATGTTAAGATGAAAATTGGGTCATTTATAATGTGGGACAACTCTTCCTCAAATCGCTGTTATTTCATCTTAACCTAATAGTTGCCGGGAAGTGCAACACAAAGATGGTTTCAACAAGCTATATATCTTAAAAAGTCTGCTTTTCAATATCTACTAGATAAAGGAGCCCTGACCGACGTGCCGCAAATGCGCAGTAGAAAGCAGCTCTACTGCACATGCGCAGGCGAGCACATCGGTCAGAGCTTGCCTGTTAACAAAAATGGCGCTGGGAGGAGCAGTAACAGCGGCAGCAAGGACCAGTAGCGGCGGTGGCGGCGCGCGAGGGAGGGACCTCCCCCCTCCCCGGAGATCTTCCGTCTGCACCATCCGAAGGGGTTGTGAATGAGCTGGGAGGGGAGGGGATTGAGAGAGGAGGAGTGACTGAGGGGAGGGAAGAGAGAGGGAGGTGAGAGGGAGGTGGGAGGGAGAATAGGGGTGGGAAGGAGAATAGGGGTGGGAAGGAGAATAGAGGTGGGAGGGAGAATAGAGGTGGGAGGGAGAATGGGGAGGGAAGGTGGAAGGGAGAATGAGGGGGAGGGAGAGGGAGGTGGAAGGGAGAATGAGGGGGAGGGAGAATGAGGGGGGGGGGAGGGGGAATGAGGGGGAAGGAAATGGACCGAAAATTTTTTTTTAATGTAGCCCGTTGTTACGGGCTTAACGGCTAATATACATATAAATGATCAGGAAAGGAATAATACGAGTGAGGTTATCAAATTTGAAATGATACAAAATTATTCAGAGTAGTTAAATCACAATCAGATCTGTCTTGCTTTTATTGTGCCTCTTCTACTTAGAGAACTGTTTAAATCCCAAAGTGGACATGTCATCACGAAACAAAATGGACACAAGACCAAAATTAATGGCAGCAGCCATCGATGACTGGCAGGCACTTAGCGCATGCCCAGAGGATCAACAACAAAACTAAACTTACTCAAAAAGGTTGATCAAGGACACTAATGGGAGACTTGGGGGGACCCTGCATCAAAGGTGCAAAGAAAAAATGCAAAAATCAATTGATACAAAGCACTGTGAAAAGTTAAGAAAAAAATTAAGGCTCACTAGACCTCGAGACGCAAGGCTCATTGTAAAAGAAGAGACTGAGGGATTCCCTTGTGGATGCATGGTATATGCATTGCATGAGCATGCTCACCGAGGCTCAAAGTTCCAGAAAATTTGACATAAGTTTTCCATGGCAAGCTCCATCGGATGTTACCCATGTATGAGGACTGCTATCCTGCTTGTCCTGAGAACAAATGGCTCAGACTTTTTCTCACCTGATATGTGGCTTTCCATGAGTTGGAAAAGATTCAAATTTGATCCAAAACTACTAACCCATCTCTTGCTAAACAAAATCCTTCAGATTCTTCTTCCATTCTGATTTTGATTATAAGCTTGAGAAAAAAGGTAATATATTTTTTAGATTGTCCAACTCTTTATCTATTCATCACTATGAATCTTTTTAAGTCAAGGACCAGTACAGCCACTCAAGGTGGACTTATAGTGATAGTGGTAAACTATGAAATAACATGAATTGTTGAAGTGTAGAGGAAATATCTCAAAACAGATGGTGTCACTGAGAAAATGTGAATACTTTTTGTTTCAAAAAAGAACAATATTCAAAGAATATTTAACTAAAGCAAAAAACAGATTACAACTATGAGGATGAACAATAAAAGAATGTAGAGTCCAGAAACATGCAAGATTCTATTGTGAGAAATGTGGCTAATGCTGCTGTTTCAAAGCAGATGTTGGAGTCTTTGGGAGAAGTAGCATCTTCTGGGAGTTTAGAGTAACCACAATAATACAGTTTGGGGGAGGGGTGGGTGTTAATTTCATTAGCATATTAATAATATACATGTGTTTGTCTTTTCTCAGAAGAGGTGTTATAAGGATGCAAATTACAAATGAGCATTCCTTTTTTACCTAAATTACACCTTTAGAAACATTTTTTGAGTGAAAAACAAGTTTCATTAAAAAATATGCATTTTAACAAAAGTGTGATAGAAATATCCTCATTTAGGGCCTCATTTTCCAAAGAGTTACCGCGCGGGATATGGCTGTACCGCCTGCGCTAAATTCGCGAACCGCGATAACAAGCATATATCGCGGTTCGCGAATGCAAATATGGAATAATGTATTCAGGGGGCTGAGTTGGGGCGGGGCAAATGTAAAGTAGGGAGGACGAAACGCGTGGCGCGAAACCCGCGGCGGTGTTAGCGCGGACGTATCGCGTGGCGCGAAACCCGCGGCGGTGTTAGCGCGGCTCCTAACGCGGCCAATAACTACAACCCTTTCAAATGCGATACAGTCTATAGCGGCGCACAGCGCGCAGCGCGCTAATAGCACGTTGAACGAAAAATTGCCAAACCAATCCCCATAGACCTACAAATGTAGAGCTGGCCAATAAAAAGGCCTGTTCTTAGTAGGTGAATCTGCTCCACACATTCACAGTGTATGGGGCAGGTGCACGCCATGGCTGACCAGGCCCAACGCAGACGCCAGGATGTTGGTCGACGTCGCCATCGTTACAGGCATCGGATCTATCTGCCACGAACCTCATTGCTGGGAATGCCAGAGGATGTAGTCATCAGCAGATATCGCCTCAGCACTCGTGCCATCATGGAACTATATGGAGACATACGAGGTGCCCTTGAGGCCCGAACCCGAAGGAGCCATGCCATCCCTGGCCTGACCAAACTCTTGGCCACACTGCATTTCACAGCAAGTGGCTCCTTCCAATCCACGGTAGCTGTTGTGGGTGGCATGTCACAGAGCACCTTTTCCCGGTGTCTGCACCAGGTCATTGCAACTGTTATGGACCGCATGCCTCGCTACATAGCATTCCCACGCAACAGACAGGACCTGATGGACCTCAAGCGTGGTTTCTATGCCGTTGCCCGCTTTCCGAATGTCATTGGAGCTATTGACTGCACCCATGTGGCCATCGTTCCACCCCGTGAGATGGAGGCAGCCTACCGCAACAGGAAGCAGTTCCACTCCCTCAACGTGCAAGTGGTGTGTGATGCTGGAATGCGGATCCTCTCGGTGATGTCCAGATTCCCGGGGTCAGCACACGATGCCTTCGTACTCAGGCAATCAGCTCTGTTTCGCAAATTCGAAGATGGCCTGTATGGCGATGGTTGGCTTGTAGGTAAGATCCACATTAACATACATATAACATTTTTGCAAGGGTCATCTCTGTAATGGCACACAAAGGTGATGTAGACGCCTGTTGTGATGGAGTCACAGGTCCCCATCACAACAGACCTGAGTGGGACATTGTTTTACTGAAAGTGGTGTAATGGCTCAGGCACCCAACCATGTACCATTGGCTGCCAAGCACAAACTATGCAGTACGCCTTGTATGTGGCATGGCTTGCTCACCTCACTGCACAGGTGGACAGCCTACACATATTGGGTGTAGCCATGGCTACTGGCAGTGTGCAAGATGAATTGAGACCTGTCATGTAAGAGCAGCTCACATCCACAGGTGTTAGTGAGCCCCTGACGTTCCTGAGACCTTGCATGAACATCTCTACTCAGTTGTGCACATTGAGGGGCAGCCAGTTGACACCATGTATGTTGTTGGGTAGGCATACCGACAGAGAAGGTGTACCTGAGCACATATGTCAGTACACAATGACTGGAGTGCATACTGCATATGATTTAAACACAGGGATGTCAGGACAGTGGTGTAATGCACCAACCGCATACACAGAGCTGACATACATCTCACTGTTTAGGGGCCCTTCACGTGCTATAACGCCTAATAGCCACACACCAGCTGTGTGCCAAAGCAATCCTGACACCACACACATAAGGTGTAGGGAAACAGGAATGGGCTGCCTCTTGCCATCTGGTTCAACTGCATGTATTGAGCACATACACCCATGGGACAGAAACATAAGTATGTGTAATCTGTTCCCTATGTCATTGCTACAGGAGACGCAGCCTATGGATGCAGGCCCTGGCTGATGACCCCGATCCCCCAGCCTGCCACAGCACAACAGCTGGCCTATAATCGGTCCTTAACTGCTACCCGCATGGTCATCGAACGTACCATCGGCCTTTTGAAGAGCCGCTTCCGATGTTTGGACAAGAGTGGGGGAGCGCTACTGTATGCCCCCCCCCCAAGGTTGCTCAAATAATCCTGCTTTGCTGTGTGTTCCATAATGTGGCTCTTCGCCATGGAATACCTGTGGCTATAGCTCCAGACCTCAGACCTGATCCCCCATGTGCGCGTGCACGACGGCATGACAACACACTCAGGGGCAGCCAGGTTCGCCAACACCTTATACAGACACACTTTTAAGGTTGGCATGGGGCAGACCCCTGCCCCAGACGGCCTGTTTGCCCACCGATGGGTTAGGAAATAGGTTAGTGTGCAGAGCTCCTTTCAGTCTGCTACGTGCTTCACCTGCTATGTGTGTCCACCCAACAACTGTGTGGGGTGCTGGCCTGCCACAGAGGATGTAGGCCATAATAGGGTGGGGAAGCGCTGCCTCAAGCCTCTGCTGAGGTGCTGTATGTGTGAGATACCTATTCTGTGCCATTGGGCTAAGCACTTGCTACATACTCTGGGTTGCTGTGCAGTGCACTTCTGCCATCCAAGGTGTACCACACACCTGTGTCATTCCAGATATGGCACACATTATCTGATGGAGTTACTCAGCAACACAGTGCACCTCAGCAGCAAGGAAGAGCTACCTGGCCATGCATGCTCCTGGAAGCAGCACACACACATGCTGTCAGACCCCTCATGATATAGATGGCCCCTGTTGGGACACACAGCCACCATTTAATGCAGGCCGGACATACTCCTGTCATGACATCTCACCTGAAGAAAGTGTCAGCAGTGCTGGCTGCATGGAGCTGTGGGCTGGGGCTACCCAGCCACCTTACGCATTTTTGGCTACAAAGGTGATGGCCTGACTGTTGGCATGTGATGGGGAGGACAGCGTGTCAGGCAGGGTGAGAAACTAATGGCTGACCCTATCATCTATGGAGACTCCAGACATGGCTGTTCATGCAGGCTTGTCCATAACTCCACTATTATCTAACTCCTAACAGTCAACACACCTCACCATAAATATAACTATTAGCTACCTCTTACAATGTAATTATATATACTTTATCTTGTTTTCCTTTTCATATGTTGCCTTCTTACTCCAAATTCTATATTCCGCTGTTACATGTAACAGCTTTTTCTGCACTATTGTTCAAGTGTAAGCTTATTTTGCACTCCTGTTTCATGTGAACCAGCATGATGGGACTATTGTCAGGAATGTTGGGATATAACAAACTGAAATAAATAATTACAATAAATAAAGGATTCCTCATACTGGAAGCATGTGTGGCTCATAAAGTATGTAGGATACAGTGGCCTGTCGCCCTCATACTGTACGGTATAATGGTACACAGGGCAGGAAGGTGACCAATTGGGCTGAGGATTGGTCTGCGCTCTGACCATAACCATGCCTCCCCCCCCAGTCTGGCCACAAGATATGCAAACCCATCCCACCCAGCTTGTGTGACTGGGACAGGTTGCTGTGTTGCCACTATCTGACAATGATGGTGCTGCCCACTGCAGCACCCCATACCAGGATGGCATCTCGGGGTACAGGTGG
The DNA here is from genome assembly GCF_901001135.1 of Rhinatrema bivittatum. NCBI lineage: Eukaryota > Metazoa > Chordata > Amphibia > Gymnophiona > Rhinatrematidae > Rhinatrema > Rhinatrema bivittatum. Next base: position 376,067,380 of record NC_042615.1, on the reverse strand, counting down.
TACCTAGGCTCTGCATTACACACACACCCCCCCCCCTCCCCACCATCCACTCTTGCTTTGGCCCTCAAGCATGATCCCATGCAGATGTACACCTGGAGCCTACAGGTACTGTACCTTATGAGGGTGCACCCGTCTGGCAGCACGCGAGCTGGCTGCACCCAGCGATGTCTTCCACAAGGGGATATAAGGAGGGCCAACGGTGTCATCAGCCCCTGCCATGGCTGGTCACAGTGTTCAAATACTTCACACTTTGCCAAGCAAATGTGCATCCTTAACAATTGTGCTACCTGCTGCACCACAGTTGTATGGTCCTGGTTTCCACTAGCTGGGTATGCAGACGTTAAACAGGCTGCACGGTACATGCTGTATGTTCTGACATGGCTACCTGTTCTTAATGAGGTGGAATGTGTCAGTGAAGCAAGATGTGCCTAAGGGTGTTGACAAATACCATCACAGTGTTCAGTGTTGCACTTGGCCTCTGCCTCAGTGCATACACAGGCCACACAGTGCCATGGACATGGAGGCAACACCGTACACCATGTATGGCAAGCGTTCGACAGGTGACAGCTTCCTGATGTCCACGTACAGTGGAAAACCATCATTCATGGATTGTGTCCTCCATGGGTGCACCAACAGGGTCCTTAGTAATGCCATGAAAACAGAAGTGTGTGAGACCCAGTGATCCAGATCTTCATTATAATCTACTGAATTAGAACAGGACAACAATCATTCACATGCTGCAGAACCCCAGTGTACCTCCCTCCCTACAGGTGTGCTGGTCAGTCAGACGGTGACAGCTAACCAATGTGGCACACACATCATTATCAGCAGAACATTACTGTTTCCACATGCTGAATGACCTGTGGCACTGCCTGACAGGCCATATGTGTAGGAGACCCCTTTACCTTGCTTCCCAAGTATGTAGTGCACAGGAGCTGGTGCACAGTGGTGTTACCAGTACTGCTAACTGCGCTGTGTGCAGGCATATAGGGAATAAGGGCCACACATGGACCTACATGTCCCTCCGCATGACATAGATGCACCCATATTGGTACGTTGGGAGGGTAGGCGTCCCATCCACATGATGTCCCTCAAAAAAGGCTTGCAGGTACAGGAGCTTCACGACAGGGTTTGTAGCACAATGGGTGTGAGGTGGCTACATAACATGATGGTGACACAGGTCACACAGTCTGTGTAAAATGTCTGCTTAAAATGATGTGTGAGCAACATTGTTTACCTGTAACTGTCGCAACTGCACACCTGTAGGAAGGAAAGTCCACTGGGGTTCTGCAGCATGTGAATGATTGTTGTACTGTTGAGGGACAGTTATGTCTAACAAATATCTGTCACAACTGACCGATACCTGTGACTGCCCTGTACTGGTTAGCCAATCAACATGCCCTATCACCAAGGACAGTCCACCTTGGTGAGTGGCTGGCATATGTGTGTGTAGTGACCTTACATATGTGAAGACACTGTAGGACTCTGGACCACACAGTGTGGGCCATCAGATGGTGGGCCATGTCCACCATTGGAACAGGTAAGGGAGGAGCCATGCACACCCCACAGCTAGGAGATGGCACCAGAGGGATGTGTGCCACTATGGATGGGGACCCCTTGTTGCGATATCTGCACCTTTCAGACCCACAAAATCCTACATGGGTGAGTAACAGTGACTGCACAACAGCAGTCACCACATCAGTGTGCACATGGACACCCGCTAAACACACTTAAGGGCTGTTAACCATGCCTTACACCGCTTGCACCCTGTACACAGGTATGACATGTTGCAATTAATATTGTCCCCTCTCTGTACAACTAACAGCCCACTTAGCTGGCTGCTGACAGTCTGTGCAACTGCTGTAATACACAGCATGCAGATAGCCACATTACCTTTCCCCTCCCACACTTGTCAGGGGCCCGCAACCTTAATGCTAAAAGCGTGCCCATAGGATGGCGTTCCTGGCACACAACCAAGCTGCCATGGTGGGGATGCACAACGATATATGGGATTGCACACAGTACATGCTTAGCATGTACAGCTCGAAAGGCCTACACAGTATTGTAGGCCAATGGTGCCTGGAAATTAAGAGTGTGCATGCCCTACCACTATCATGGATGTCGTGCATGCCAACCTCTCGGTCAGTCACCCAGCAGTGCTGGATGCTATCATCCAGTTACCTGCATAGGTGAGAGACCATCTAGGAAGCAACGCTGGCTAGTACCTTAGCATCAGTTCGCCTTACTTACATGGTGTGGGTCATGCACAGATAGGTACCATACTGAACCCTGGTCAGATATCCATGTCTGGCCTCCTCACCAACATCAGTGCATGACATGAGCAGTGCTATTGCAAGACACAGCTGCCCACCTCTTCCCCTTTCCTCACAGATCAGGAGTGCTGGCATACATCAGCAGACTCCATTACTGTGCATTCCCTGTACTGAGGAACAATACCTCTTCTACTGTCAGGGACATGTCTGGTACTGCCCTATGTTTTACTCTGTAAGGTATGTGGCAGACAGGTGCACATGTAGCAATAGTGACCCTCAGCCAGGGGACAGTTTGGACACTCTGTATTGCTGCAATGTGGGATACAGCATGCAAGGTGTGGCGGGGGGACACCAACAGCACATTAGGAACATAACAACGACACAATAGGTGGCAGGTTAAACAGGATATTTATTCCTGACAACAATCAGCAGGGTATAGTCAAGTATCATGTGAGCAGTAACAGCATACAATTGATGTTCCTAGGTATTCATTATCTGCAAGTACTAGATAGCTAATGGATCCAAAGTGATCCAATTCCGGACTACATCACTCCACCATCAGCAGTATTTACACATATGCAGGTAGTGGGTGTTATCAGTACTGGCAAAGCGTGATTACCTAGGAACAGGAAGTGGCACCCCAATAGCTTGGATACTGTAATACATAGATTACCGCTGGTCAGTATACAATGAGTAGACAGGCATAGGCCCCAGGCAGTCCAAGTTGAAAGAGTGCACTGAAAGAGGACAGCCTGACAGGCCAGCCAGCAGAGTGAAAGTCCAGGCCCCAGGCAGTCCAAGTTGAAAGAGTGCACTGAAAGAGGACAGCCTGACAGGCCAGCCAGCAGAGTGAAAGTCCAGGCCCCAGGCAGTCCAAGTTGAAAGAGTGCACTGAAAGAGGACAGCCTGACAGGCCAGCCAGCAGAGTGAAAGTCCAGGCCCCAGGCAGTCCAAGTTGAAAGAGTGCACTGAAAGAGAACAGCCTGACAGGCCAGCCAGCAGAGTGAAAGTCCAGGCCCCAGGCAGTCCAAGTTGAAAGAGTGCACTGAAAGAGGACAGCCTGACAGGCCAGCCAGCAGACAAGGTACCCAGCGGTTCAGCATGTAGGCAGCAGGCAAACACATGAAGGTTCAGGCTACAGCAGTGAAGGGTCAGGACCAGACAGCAGCAGCAGCAGGCGGAGGACACAGCAGCAGCAGCAGCAGCAGCAGGGGGAGGCCCAGGAGGACACAGCAGCAGCAGCAGCAGCAGCAGGCGGAGGCCCAGGGGGACACAGCAGCAGCAGCAGCAGGCGGAGGCCCAGGAGGACACAGCAGCAGCAGCAGCAGCAGGGGGGAGGCCCAGGAGGACACAGCAGCAGCAGCAGCAGCAGGCGGAGGCCCAGGGGGACACAGCAGCAGCAGCAGGCGGAGGCCCAGGAGGACACAGCTGCAGCAGCAGCAGCAGCAGGAGGAGGCCCAGGAGGACACAGCAGCACATGGCGTTTGGAGACATGAGGCACAGAGTGCACCACACAACCAGCATTAACATGCCGTCAGCAGACCAGTCAACCTACAGCACACTGCCAGAATGTGCAGCCCTTGAAACAGAAGGTGGGAGACAGCAGAGTGGCACAGCGGATGGCGGTGGGAGACAGCAGAGTGGCACAGCGGATGGGGTGGGCCAGGGGTGAGCAGGTGGGTGGGAGCTTTGCATGGTGCTTCCCCCTCCATCTCGACGGCACTGCCCCTCTGTAGGGAGCAGCCAGCAGGACATCCCCTTCCATCTCGACGGCACTTGCCCCTCTGTAGGGAGCAGCCAGCAGGACATCCTCTTCCATCTCGACGGCACTGCCCCCTATGTAGGGAGCAGCCAGCGGGACATCCTCTTCCATCTCGACGGCACTGCCCCTCTGTGGGG